>NC_085858.1:59261372-59266372 GCF_034702125.1 Engraulis encrasicolus | reverse complement strand
GCTGCTCGATTATGAGAAAAAATAATATCAGTTTAGCTTAGTTTATTTTATTTATTTCAACATGTGCAAAAGACCTGCTAGGAGTAAGTTGCAGTAGTCAACGCAGGACAAGACCGTGGCCTGGACCAGTCGTTGTGTAGAATATTGGGTCAGCACAGGTCTGATTTTCCACATGTTGGACATCTGGAATCGACAGGTCCGGGATGTCTGAGTTGATGCAGTTGGAGCATGACTGCTCATTGTCAATCATGACGGCAAGGTTTTCAGCGACTTTGTTTGGGGTCACGCTTGCAGAGTCCATCTTGAGGTTGATGTTGTGACAGGTTGACTCTTTAGCTGGGATCAGCAGGAGCTCTGTCTTGGACACGTTCAGCTCAATCAGCTGTAGATGGGGAGCCTTCATCCATGTCGACAGGTCGGTGAGGCAGGCAGAAATGCATGCTGAAACCGTCAAGTCAAGTCAAGTCAAAGTTTATTTATAGAGCACTTTAAAATACAACAAGATAGCTGACCAAAGTGCTGGACAGGCAGATAAAAGGACTTGAGGACCCCTTAAGACACACAAAGACAACAACAAAAATAAATAAAAATAACCATAGAAACAGTGTAATGTTTGAAGCACTTTGAAACCATGGAGTCATCTGGCTTGAAGGACACACACAGACACACAGACACACACTGAAAAGAAAGGAAGACACACACCCAAGTGTAATTATAGCTAGCCCTCAGCGTTTAGCTGGTTGGCAGATGTCAGTGGCAGTACGGTAAACATGGACTACAGTTTTTCTTCATTTCTTCTTCTTTTTTGAAAACTGAATCATGCAAAGTCCTCATCATCACTATTTCAGCAGATCAAACACCACCTTGTGCATATACAGTATGTTAAGCCGTTCTTGTTGACTAGACACATTTTCCATTTGCCTACATTATAACAGTTTTGACTAAATAGCTCCTGGCGGAACTCTCTCCCACTCCATCTATTATTACATTGCATTATTACATTACATTTTTACATTACATTTTTACATTGAATTTTTACATTACATTTTTACATTTCAATACATTTCAAGTCTTCTGTTGTCCAGTCTTGCACTTTAAATGTCTGTATGAGCACTGTCTATGTCCATACTGTCTTATGTCCATGTATGAGTACTGTCTATGTCTATACTGTCTATGTCCTTACCTAGATTAGTCTATGTCTGCATGGGAAAGCAAGAAACGTAATTTTAAATTCTTTGTATGACCAGTGCATGTAAAGAAATTGACAATAAAACCAACTTGACTTGACTTGACTTGACTTTCAAATTTGGCGAGATTCTCTTCCACTCCACTGATAGCTGTACTCTAGATTATTACATTATTACATGACATTATTACATGACATTATTACATTATAGTATGATATTACAGTATGACATTACAGTATGACATTGCAGTATGACATTATTACATTGTTCAATAAATGAATGTAATAATGTAATGCAGTAAATCTGGTGGAACTCCCTTCCTCTCCGTTCCCTGTTGCTTCCATTGGCCTCCTCCTACACAATATTGTCTGTTTTTTCATGTTCGCTAGTTCGCGGTATTAATCGTTTATCTATACGAATTGTTGGCTGTTCACCAACAAAAAAACAATGCAAGTGAATCCAACTTGGAGAGTTGTAATGGGTGGGGGCGCTGCAGAAAAGATTAAATGGCTCCTTAAAGGATAATTACAGTAAACTGCAACTATGCTGCTCATTGAATCTGGGCTAAGCTTACCTATTGCCAAATTTGATGTTTACATGAAAGTTTACTAAGTAATGAACTAATATTTTCTAGTATGGCCCAAGTACAGTCATTTTTGCGGCTAAAAATGTCTATTTCTTGAAATTCAAAATGGCGGACCTTGTAGAAGATCCCCCGTTTTTAAGCATGAAAAGTGCAATTTTCCCAGTCATAATGAATGCTTTGAATTTGATGGTGAAGTATTCTTGAAAAAGGTAATATTAGAGAATGGGTAGCATGAGTTCTGGAAATAAACAACTGAAAACATTAAAGTTGATATTAGAGCATGTTTATTTTAGGCCATAGAGTTGAACCTAATTATGGTAGTTTTGTTCTCCAGTTCCCACAAGTTCCCAGTTCACAATCTCAAGCACAATAGTCTAGGGCAAGTCTGTTTTCAGGCCTTGACCTGGTTTTGACCTTTCATGGTGTTGGTCTCGGTCTCTGACTTGGTCTCGGTACCCTCTGGTCTTGGTAATGACTTGGTCTGGGACTAAGCGGTCTCCACATCCCTAGCAGCATCTCAGCATGACCCCATCCTGCCTCTCCACATCCCTAGCAGCATCTCAGCATGACCCCATCCTGCCTCTCCACATCCCTAGCAGCATCTCAGCATGACCCCATCCTGCCTCTCCACATCCCTAGCACCATCTCAGCATGACCCCATCCTACCTCTCCACATCCCTAGCACCATCTCAGCATGACCCCTCTCTCCACATCCCTAGCAGCATCTCAGCATGACCCCATCCTGCCTCTCCACATCCCTAGCACCATCTCAGCATGACCCCATCCTGCCTCTCCACATCCCTAGCACCATCTCAGCATGACCCCATCCTGCCTCTCCACATCCCTAGCACCATCTCAGCATGACCCCATCCTGCCTCTCCACATCCCTAGCACCATCTCAGCATGACCCCATCCTGCCTCTCCACATCCCTAGCACCATCTCAGCATGACCCCATCCTGCCTCTCCACATCCCTAGCACCATCTCAGCATGACCCCATCCTACCTCTCCACATCCCTAGCAGCATCTCAGCATGACCCCATCCTGCCTCTCCACATCCCTAGCACCATCTCAGCATGACCCCATCCTACCTCTCCACATCCCTAGCACCATCTCAGCATGACCCCATCCTGCCTCTCCACATCCCCAGCAGCATCTCAGCATGACCCCATCCTACCTCTCCACATCCCTAGCACCATCTCAGCATGACCCCATCCTACCTCTCCACATCCCTAGCAGCATCTCAGCATGACCCCATCCTACCTCTCCACATCCCTAGCACCATCTCAGCATGACCCCATCCTACCTCTCCACATCCCTAGCACCATCTCAGCATGGCCCCATCCTACCACTTCACATCCCTAGCACCATCTCAGCATGACCCCATCCTACCTCTCCACATCCCTAGCAGCATCTCAGCATGACCCCTCTCTCCACATCCCTAGCACCATCTCAGCATGACCCCATCCTACCTCTCCACATCCCTAGCACCATCTCAGCATGACCCCATCCTACCTCTCCACATCCCTAGCACCATCTCAGCATGGCCCCTCTCTCCACATCCCTAGCACCATCTCAGCATGACCCCATCCTACCTCTCCACATCCCTAGCACCATCTCAGCATGACCCCATCCTACCTCTCCACATCCCTAGCACCATCTCAGCATGACCCCTCTCTCCACATCCCTAGCACCATCTCAGCATGACCCCATCCTACCTCTCCACATCCCTAGCACCATCTCAGCATGACCCCATCCTACCTCTCCACATCCCTAGCACCATCTCAGCATGACCCCATCCTACCTCTCCACATCCCTAGCACCATCTCAGCATGACCCCATCCTACCTCTCCACATCCCTAGCACCATCTCAGCATGACCCCATCCTACCTCTCCACATCCCTAGCACCATCTCAGCATGGCCCCATCCTACCTCTCCACATCCCTAGCACCATCTCAGCATGACCCCATCCTACCTCTCCACATCCCTAGCACCATCTCAGCATGACCCCATCCTACCTCTCCACATCCCTAGCAGCATCTCAGCATGACCCCTCTCTCCACATCCCTAGCACCATCTCAGCATGACCCCATCCTGCCTCTCCACATCCCTAGCACCATCTCAGCATGACCCCTCTCTCCACATCCCTAGCAGCATCTCAGCATGGCCCCTCTCTCCACATCCCTAGCACCATCTCAGCATGACCCCATCCTACCTCTCCACATCCCTAGCACCATCTCAGCATGGCCCCATCCTGCCTCTCCACATCCCTAGCACCATCTCAGCATGGCCCCTCTCTCCACATCCCTAGCACCATCTCAGCATGACCCCATCCTGCCTCTCCACATCCCTAGCAGCATCTCAGCATGGCCCCTCTCTCCACATCCCTAGCACCATCTCAGCATGACCCCATCCTGCCTCTCCACATCCCTAGCACCATCTCAGCATGACCCCATCCTGCCTCTCCACATCCCTAGCACCATCTCAGCATGACCCCATCCTACCTCTCCACATCCCTAGCACCATCTCAGCATGGCCCCTCTCTCCACATCCCTAGCACCATCTCAGCATGACCCCATCCTGCCTCTCCACATCCCTAGCACCATCTCAGCATGACCCCATCCTACCTCTCCACATCCCTAGCACCATCTCAGCATGACCCCATCCTACCTCTCCACATCCCTAGCACCATCTCAGCATGACCCCATCCTACCTCTCCACATCCCTAGCACCATCTCAGCATGACCCCATCCTGCCTCTCCACATCCCTAGCACCATCTCAGCATGACCCCATCCTGCCTCTCCACATCCCTAGCACCATCTCAGCATGACCCCTCTCTCCACATCCCTAGCAGCATCTCAGCATGACCCCTCTCTCCACATCCCTAGCACCATCTCAGCATGGCCCCTCTCTCCACATCCCTAGCACCATCTCAGCATGACCCCTCTCTCCACATCCCTAGCACCATCTCAGCATGGCCCCTCTCTCCACATCCCTAGCACCATCTCAGCATGGCCCCTCTCTCCACATCCCTAGCACCATCTCAGCATGGCCCCTCTCTCCACATCCCTAGCAGCATCTCAGCATGACCCCATCCTACCTCTCCACATCCCTAGCAGCATCTCAGCATGACCCCTCTCTCCACATCCCTAGCACCATCTCAGCATGACCCCATCCTACCTCTCCACATCCCTAGCACCATCTCAGCATGACCCCATCCTGCCTC
>NC_085858.1:59251372-59256372 GCF_034702125.1 Engraulis encrasicolus | reverse complement strand
TTAATCATTTTCCATCTACAAACGCTAGAATAGGCTACTCTTCTCTTCTTTGTAAGCCTACATAAATTAAAGACTGATAGTAGTTTCTCTCGTAACAGCGTTAGTATCCACAGATGATTTGACCAACTGTTTAAAAAGGTTGTAGCCTGCCAGCAGTCTCTGCAAGCCCGAATGTGATCTAGAGATGTACAGGATCCAAGATCCGGTTCCGTATCCGGCAGGATAATAGGGTTTTTCACAGGATCCAGGTCCGGCAGGATCTTAAGCAGTGGATCCGGTGTCCGTTAGGATCCTAAAAATCAGGATCTGGTACATCTCTAGCCTAGGCTTTTCAGTCAGTCTTTCACAACCCCAATTGCTGCATGGAGTGAAAGAACTTTGGAAGCGGCCAGTGCAGGCAGTGTGGCAGTCAGCCAATGAGTCTCAAAAATAGTTTGCGCCAGCGTAAAGAAAAGGGCCCACGTGTGCGAGTTGGCTATGTGTTTCAACCCTTTCGTAGGATCCGGTATCAGGATCTTAAGCAGTGGATCTGGTATCCGGCAGGATCCTAAAAATCAGGATCCGGTGCATCTCTAATGTGATCACAATTAATGTTGCCATTTTTTACGATAAATATGCGACTGCCGTTCTGACAACGTTCCAGGGTTTTAAATGTGAAATGATAGCTGACGTGATGAATAATGGGAACCGACATGTGGAACCGACAGACAAGGCACGTTTCGATGCCAAGTAGAACCTTAGTCTTTCTTTCGGCTCCATTTCGGTACCCAGTCCTACATACACACACACTCATTACAGGACCTCAACAGCACAGGTACACACACACACATGCGCACACACACTCACACACACACACATGCGCGCAAACACATGCGCACACACACATCCGTACACACATACACATAAGCACACATACCTGCGCACACACACAGGTGCACACACACACACACATGCGCACACACGCACTCACGCATTTTGAATATCCAGAAATAGACATTTTTACTGGACCACTCACTGTGCTTTTGGTCATACTTGTAAATATTAGTTCATTATTTAGTAAATATTCCTGAAAAGATCACATTTGTCACGGTTTTGTGCAAGAGAGCCCAAATGCAGCACACAAAGCGGAAGGTCTGGGATTGGTGAGGGATTTATTGACTTGAGACAACTACAAAAACA
This sequence comes from Engraulis encrasicolus, assembly GCF_034702125.1. Taxonomy (NCBI): domain Eukaryota; kingdom Metazoa; phylum Chordata; class Actinopteri; order Clupeiformes; family Engraulidae; genus Engraulis; species Engraulis encrasicolus. The sequence continues at coordinate 59,255,193 of NC_085858.1, read as the reverse complement.
CTACACTGCTCAGCAGAGCTAGAAAACAAAACAAACCCACGATGGGGAAAACAGGAACTAAACACAGTAAAACAAAGACACTTACATACAAGGGTTTCGGGGATCAGGTACACTAACAGGGTCCGACAGATACAGAGTGACAACTCTGGCAAAAGAAGACAAATGACGCAGCACGGGACAACGGGAGCACAGGACTTAAATACACAGGGGCAATCACAGAGCAGGGACACGATAGGTAGAACACAACAGAAACCAGGTGGTTGACGAGACAGAAACGGGGATACAAACGAGGCACAGACAATCAAGGACAATGATAACGAGAACAGATAATGACACAGGTGGAGACAATGACCAGGGAACAGGAGGCAAGGGACAAGACCAATAACAAGAACAGAACACAGGTGAAAACAATAAGGAAAACTAAACGGGCCAAATGAGATAATCAAAAACTAGACCACAAGGGGCAAGAGACAAACGAGGGGCGTGGCAGGTAAACTCAGGAGCACATGAGGAAATCAAAACAAACGAAAAGGACATGACACTAGCGGGGCAGAGATGACAATAGAGAGAAAGACAGGGAGAGAGAGAGACAGACAGACAGACAGAATCAGACAGGCAGGGAGACAGAACCAGACAGAATGAGATTGAGAGCGAGAGAGACAGAGAGTCAGAGTCAGAGACGGGGAGAGAGAGAGAGAGAGAGAGAGAGAGAGAGAACCAGACAGGTGGGGAGACAGAACCCTACAGGCAGAGAGAGAGAGAGCACAAGACAGAGAGAGCACGAGGCAGAACCAGATAGGCAGAGAGAGAGGGAAAGAGAGAGAGAGAGAGAGAGAGAGAGAGAGAGAGAGAGAGAGAGAGAGAGAGAGAGAGAGAGAACCAGACAGGCAGGGAGAGAGAGAGAAAGCATGAGACAGAGAGAGCACGAGACAGAACCAGACAGGCAGACAGGCAGAGAGAGAGAGACTTTTGACTTTTTAACCACCCATTTATTGTATCATTTTCCGCAGGTCAGATTACACGTTTAAGCCATATAATTACACACCATATGTGGAGGGAGAAAAAAAACCTCTCCTACACCTCAAACACACACATTCTTTGTGAACAGAAACAACACAGCCCCAAGCTAACTATCCCCAACTGAACAGTAGCCTCTGGTTGCCCCCCACTGTCCAAAGTCCCTTATCCGTACACCATTTCCTCTCAAACAGCTCTAGGTCCTTTATCAACTGAAAATAAGCGAATTCAGCTGAGATTCTAACCTCAACTAAAGTCTTAAACATATCACTTATTTCCACTACCCTCCCTTCTTGCTCCAGCTTACAGCATTTCCATACAGCCATCTTGGCCTGGCCTATGAGGAAATTTAAACAGGTGCATACATATTTGTTTCTGTTGGCGTACCTAACTCCAAAAATGAACATTTCCTTAGAAAAAATTACACCAAATTTATCACACACTCTTATGAGCAGGTCAAACATCAGTTTCAATTTGTCACATTCTGAGAAAACATGGTACACAGTTTCCGGCACATTACACGATGTACAGAGATTGGAGTCCTCACCCCCCACCCTTGCAACAAAAACCTTCGTAGGTATGGCACAATGCAATATACGCCATTGAAGATCGCCCGACCGTTTTGGGATGGGAGACTTGTAAAGCATCCTCCAGGATGGCGATATTGATTGGCTAGTACCAAAGAACGCCCTCCACTTTGTATCAGGCCGCCCGTTCAATTGCGACTGATAAGCAACCTTCACACACATGTGATAGAGCACCTTTTTCCCCACGGTGCAAAAACCCACCCCAGTGTACCCAGTCCATGTCAGTAAAGCATTTTCTTGGACCGCTTCCTCAGTTACGTTCGGTGATATTTTAAAACCAGGAAACCCCACAGTCTCTGACACCATTCCCCTGGATAGAGAAGACTCAATAGACGCCCTCAAGTGTCCAGGGAAGGAAGCTTTTAGAGTCTCGAGCAACATGTCAAGGTTCCTCAAAGACCTGACCCCCAGTTGTTGTGCTAGGGGCCCCACCGTTCTCCACCCTCCCGTCACAGGGTCCAGTAAGTCTCTTACCCTTGAAATACCAAGTCCAATGAAGTTATCAATTAAGAACTGAGAAAATCCCTTCCTGTTATGAAACAGTGGTTCCTCCACCCCATAATGCTCATCATCCCCCCGCAAAATGTTGAAACGACCAAGAGCTTTAAACACTGAGAAATAGAAGGAAGAGCAGGGTCTCAACCTGCTCTGCCCACTAACACTGTCCATCAGCACCAGATGTTTATCCAGCTGTCCCCCTCCAGCCTTCCTTAGTATTGATAATCCAAACTTTGTCCATGGTGTGCTCTCTGCAGCATACAGTAGTCTCTGCAGTGATTGTAAACGTAAGGCCAGGATCTTTGACTCTCAGACCCTGGCCCCCTTCATCCACAGGCAAATGTAGCACCCCCGGAGCAAGCCAGTGGTACCCGTCCCCAAAAAAATTCACAAATTCTTTTTGAATCTGCGTAATGAGCCCTGCAGGGGGGTCAAGGACAGTGACCCTGTGCCAGAGCATAGAGGCGGCAAGATCGTTTATGTAAGGGTTAACGTTCGGCGAGAAGGTCGCTACCGTGGAATAGCAGCACGACAGAGAGAATCTTTAGACCCCGACGCGGAGCGGAGGGGTCTTGTTCTCTCTGAAGTGCTGCTATTCCACAAAGCGACCGACTCGCCAAAAGTTAACCCGCTTATTATATGGATATACTTAAATGACTCACACATGGCGGGGACATTTCTTTAGGCCTATTTAATGTTAAGATTGTTGCTGCGCAAAACAAAACAGTGCCGTTGTGGAACACCGCTAGGCAACAGCTAGGTAGCCAGGACAACAGGTGTTGTCTATCACAGCAGCTGATTAGAGTCTTGTTGAAAAGTCGCTTTAGCAGTGAAAAGTCTTGTTACCATTGACAGCGGTCTGTTATAGACCAACCCGTCCGTTATCGAAAAATAACAGACGTGCGAACGTTGGGGAGCCCCGTTGAAATGAATGGAGCATTCGACCGATGACGTCACAACCATATAATAACACCAGATACCGCCCTCTGTATGACAGCTGCGGCAGTATCCACCTCCATTTGTGCAGTCGCCCCTTGACTTTGTCCAACAGCCCATCCCAATTCTTTTGCATGTAAACGTCTGATACTAAAAACAGCCCCAATACCTTAAACCCATCCCTCCCCCACACACACTGCTGAGGAAGCTGTGGAGGTTGCACAGTGGCCCAACTCCCCAGCAGCAGGGATCTGCACTTGCCCCAGTTGATGCTGGCTGACGTAGCTCTTCTAAAAAGGCGCTGGGAGGTTAGAAGGCAACCAATGTCACTGTTGTTCCTAACCACTACAGTCACATCTGCATAGGTCGAGAGCTTAACAGGTGCTGATAGAGAGAAACCAGGGGCAGTTACTCCAGTTAGGTGTTTCCTTAACAACACTAACAAGGGCTCTATGGCAAAAGAATAAAGGAGGCCAGACAAAGGGCACCCCTGACGAATGCCCCTCGTGACCGGGAACTGCCTGGACAGCGCCCCATTAATCTTAACCATGCTGTATACATCCTTATACAGTAATTGGATGTACGATATAAAGCCTTCCCCAAACCCAAATGCTTTCAGAGTCTTCATCAGATAGACTGTACAGGTCTTATCAAAGGCCTTCTCCTGGTCTAGGGAGAAGAGCCCCAGATCGATTGAGTAGGTCTTTGAGACAGTCATGATGTCACGCATTAAAAACAGATTATCAAAAATTGTTCGTTTTGGGACGCAATATGTCTGATCCT
>NC_085858.1:59243872-59246372 GCF_034702125.1 Engraulis encrasicolus | reverse complement strand
CTGCCTGTCTGCCTGTCTGCATGTCTGCCTGTCTGTCTCTCTCTCTGTCTGTCTGTCTGTCTGCCTATCTGTCTCTCTGTCTGTCTGCCTGTCCGTCTGTCTGTCTCTCTGTCTGTCTCTCTTTCTGTCTGCCTGTCTGTCTCTCTGTCTGTCTGTCTGCTTATCTGTCTGCCTGTCTCTCTCTGTCTGTCTGTCTGTCCGTCTGTCTGTCTGTCTCTCTGTCTGCCTGTCCGTCTGTCTGTCTCTGTCTCTGTCTCTCTCTGTCTGTCTGTCTGCCTGTCTGTCTCTCTGTTTCTCTGCCTGTCTGTCTCTCTGTCTGTATGTCTGTCTGTCTGCCTGTCTGTCTGCCTGTCTGTCTACCTGTCTGCCTGTCTGTCTGCCTGCCTGTCTGTCTGTCTGTCTATCTCTGTCTGTCTCTCTGTCTGCCTGTCTGTCTGTCTGTCTGTCTGCCTGTCTGTCTGCCTGTCTGTCTGTCTGTCTGTCTGCCTGTCTGTCTGCCTGTCTGTCTCTCTCTGTCTGTCTGTCTGCCTGTCTGTCTGTCTCTGTATGTCTGCCTGTCTGTCTGTCTGTCTCTGTCTGTCTGTCTGTCTGTCTGTCTGTCTGTCTCTGTCTGCCTGTCTCTCTGTCTGTCTGTCTCTGTCTGCCTGTCTCTCTGTCTGTCTCTCTGTCTGCCTGCCTGTATGTCTGTCTGTCTCTCTGTCTGCCTGTCTGTCTGTCTGTGTGCCTGCCTTCCTGTATGTCTGTCTGTCTGTCTGTCTGTCTGCCTGCCTTCCTGTCTGTCTGTCTGTCTGTCTGTCTGTCTGCCTGCCTTCTTGTCTGTCTGTCTGTCTGTCTGCCTGCCTTCCTGTCTGTCTGTCTGTCTGTCTGTCTGTCTGCCTGCCTTCCTGTCTGTCTGTCTCTCTGCCTGTCTCTCTGTCTGTCTGTCTCTGTCTGTCTGTCTGTCTCTCTGTCTGCCTGTCTGTCTGCCTGCCTTCCTGTATGTGTGTGTGTCTGCCTGTCTCTGTCTGTCTGCCTGTCTGTCTGTCTGACTTCCTGCCTGTCTGCTTATCTGTCTGTCTATGTCTCTGTCTGTCTCTCTGTCTTTCTGTCTCTGTCTGTCTGTCTCTCTGTCTGCCAGTCTGTCTGCCTGCCTTCCCTTATGTCTGTGTATCTGTCTGCCTGCCGTCCTGTATGTCTGTCTGTCTGACTTCCTGCCTGTCTGCTTATCTGTCTGTCTGTCTCTCTGCCTGACAGTCTGCCTGTCTGTATGTCTGTCTCTCTGCCTGTCTGTCTATGTCTCTTTCTGTCTGCCTGACTGTCTGTCTCCCTGCTTGCCTTTATGTCTGCCTGCCTGCCTGCCTGTCTCCCTGTCTGTGTGTCTGCCTGTCTGTGTATCTGCCTACCTGTCTGCCTTTGTGTCTACCTGTCCGTCTGTCAGTCTGTCTGCCTGCATGTGTGTCTGTCTGCCTGTGTGTCTGTCTGTCTACCTGTCTGTCTGTCTGCCCATCTGTCTGTCTGTCTACCTATCTGTCTGCCCATCTGTCTGTCTGTCTGTCTGTCTGTCTACCTGTCTGTCTGCCCATCTGTCTGTCTGTCTGCCCATCTGTCTGCCTGCCTGTGTGTCTGTCTGACTGCCTGTGTGTCTGTCTGGCTGCCTGTGTGTCTGTCTGGCTGCAGAATGGCGGAGATCTCATTTATCATAATTCAAAGAGTTTGTACTCTCATCACCACAATCGAAACGCCAACTCCTCCTGTTTGGCTAAGAAGCATGTTGCCTAAATGAGACGTTTTAAGATCTGCACGGTTTTCCTTCACTTTGGCGTTGTGCATGCTAACGTTACTTTAGCCGATGCTGTTCATCCAAAGCCACATCTATTCGAGACGCCCCAAACGTATTCAAAGCAATTTGGCATTGAATATGAGTAGCCGAGGATTCGTGTTTCGTGGGGCTCCTTGGTACATTTTAAGTCACAGAATCCCATACTAATGCCGGTTGCAAACAAGAGACACGGGTAACAAAAAAGGCGGTTTGTTGTAGGGCATCCACATAGCCAATCTTTTCTGTTGAACCTCTCACTTTGAAATGATCGGGTTGTTCTAATCTTCTGACCGGTCACCTGCAGCAAACCCTTCAGCTCTGTCGGTCCTCCATTCTTTATCACATCTTTTTTTCCCTTGGAAATCCAACCTTGAGAATGCTCTTAGTTTCGTTATGAAATCCACTTCCATGGTAGCAATCAAAGTGAACAAGCTAGCCAACACTAATGACACCGACTATTTTGAACTTCAGATTCGCTATGACGTAACTGGCCAGCAAGACTCTCAACGCCAGATTGAGGTTGCGGCCAGACTGCTGCTAGCCGCACCACTGTATCTTTCAGTGGGCGTTATGCCAAAGCGTTCAGAGTAAAGAAATGATAATCGTACGTAGAAAATAGTACAAAATTATCAGGAAAATGAGGGCACACCATACATATTTCTATTAAGTGTATAAAAATGTTTAATACAATATTACGAGGTT
>NC_085858.1:59231372-59236372 GCF_034702125.1 Engraulis encrasicolus | reverse complement strand
TCCCGACCCCTGTCACCCTGCAGGTGTTGACTATTGAGTCTGTAACAGGCAAATTACGACGCGCTTCCTCATCCCCCGTTGCAATGAACGTCGCCAGCATAGCGACAGTATACAAAGCAGCACGCAATATTTACCTCGCGTCTTGATCGGAAAAACCTTCCCTTCCTCATTATATAAGTCTCCTGCAGAAACAAACACTTCTATTGTGTACTTACAAGTGAATGAATGAAGGGTTTTCCTGTTACAGTCTCCATGATCGACAAATAGCCTAGGCTCTCGATAGTCTCCCTCAGGCACCATAACATGGGAAGTTCTACTGCGGCAGAAAATACACTCCTGTTTGCATATTACCTCATTTAGGGGCGAAATATATGATGAATACATATGTACAACCATGACAAGTTACCATTTGAATGCATTTGGTCGTTTATTCAGTAGAATTATCCACGTAATGTCACTGCAGAGTTGCTTCCGTCTTTCGAGTTGTTTCACAGGGGAGGAGTTACTTCCGCAATGAACGCGGTTTGTAGTTTTGTAGTTTTCTTAAACAAAATACCATATAAGGCGTCCCAATGTGTTTAGAACTGAAGTAAAACATGTCTGCCACCTATAGAGGTGGAAGTTGAACTACATTTGATATCCTATTTGAAAAAAACGACCGTTTTATACAATAGGACATCTCGTCGACAAAAGTCGCCTGTGGCGCCAATCGCATCGATCGGAAAAGTAACGTTTTGCCATATTTAACAAAGAACGGCGTTACGTTACCTAATTTCCCAGTAGTAACTCGTTACACTACTATTTTACGAAAAAAGTTACTTTGTAACGCGTTACACCCAACACTGATGGTTGAGTTTGTTAAAGAACTCTTCATTGTAGTATGTAGTATTTGTAGTATATTTGTAGCATTGTAGTATTTCTCTTTCACACACTACTTAGTAGTCTTTACTCCCTCTTACTTCCTCTACTTCCTCCTTCTTCTTACACTATCTATCTCTCTGTCTTTCTCACCCTCTCTCTCTCTCACCCTCTCTCTCTCTCACTCTCTCTCTCTCTCTCATTCTCTCTCTCCCTCTCTCTTTCTCTTGCTCTCTTTCTCTCTCTCTTTCCCTCTCTCTTTCTCTCTCTCTCTCTCTCTCTCAGTCTCTCTTTCTCTCTCTCACACACATACACAAATACACACATACACACACACACGGACACACAGACAGACACACACACATACACACACACACACACACACACACACACACACACACACACACACACACACACAAATACACACACACACACACCACACACACACACCAGATTAGTGTTAGTCTTAACTACTGCGGTGTAATTGAGGTAAGACACGTAATCCCAATTTGGACCAGCAGCCTCTCAGGAGAGTGTGTGTGTGTGTGTGTGTGTGTGTGTGTGTGTGTGTGTGTGAGAGAGAGAGAGAGAGAGAGAGAGAGAGAGAGAGAGAGAGAGAGAGAGAGAGAGAGAGAGAGCTAAACTGTCTTTCTTAAGCCCAGACACACATAGACTGAGTGTTAAACCAACTACAGACCTGGCCTGATTATCATCAACTTTCAAATTGCTTCGAGACATGGTCTGACCAAGAGCATAACAAAGAACATTTCCCAAACAGCATTTCCCAAATGGCCTCCCTTGGTTTGCTAATGATGGTTTGCTTCCCAACAAAGTGGGAGGAGTTCCTGTATTTGCGGGAACTCAGAAAGTACTTGCATTGACTCTTGACCTGACTGGTAGCAACGCCCCAACTGGAGTGGTGACTGCTAGCTGGCGGGTTTGAGACCTGAGTGGCGGACTAGCACAGAACCATCTCAGTTACACACACTCGCACACACACAAACCACGCTGAGGATCCACCTCAGTTATACACACTCGCACACACACAAACCATGCTGAGGAACCACTTCAGTTACACACACTCTGAAACCACCTCAGTTACACACACTCTGAAACCATGCTGAGGAACCACCTCAGTTACACACACTCTGAAACCATGCTGAGGAACCACCTCAGTTACACACACTTAAACCATGCTGAGGAACCACTTCAGTTACACACACTCGCACACACACAAACCATGCTGAGGATCCACCTCAGTTACACACACTCGCACACACACAAACCACGGTGAGGAACTAGGTTCGAGTCAAGTGTTTTTTTTTAACCACCTCAGTTACACACACTCTGAAACCATGCTGAGGAACCACCTCAGTTACACACACTTTAACTTCCCACTGGGATCAATAGATGATACTCTATTCTACTCCTACTCTTCTAAACCAAAGAAAATAAATAGACAAGAAGAAGGGTCACCAGTAGCGACCCTCCAATATTTAAAGTCTCTCTTGAGGCACGAAACTCAGAGGGCTTAGAGCAGGGGTCAGGAACCTTTTTGGTGGAGAGAGCCATAAACGCCAACTTTTTAAAAAGAAATGTTCACGAGAGCCATACCATTTTACAAACACTGAATACAATCAAAAGCATGTATTTCAATTATGCCCAATTTTAGAGTGTACTGTCAAGTTATTGCTTTTATTGATAACAGGTAAGTATAGGGTTGCCAACTGTCAACTTCATTATGGTGAGGGCTTGGGAGAATTGTGTATTTCTTAGATGTAATTTCCTGCATTTTAACACTTATTAACCTCCCTTGTCCCGTTTCAACTCTATATGGAACCCATACTTTTATTTATAAATACAGGACGATTCCATATTTCAAGGGATGGTTGGCGACCCTAGATAAGTTAGAGCCATATACAGTTCCCAAAAGAGCCACATATGGCTCTAGAGCCATAGGTTCCTGACCCCTGGCTTAGAAGGAGACACAAGGACGTGGCCTTTAGAAGGAGACACAAGGACGTGGCCTTTAGAAGGAGACACAAGGACGTGGGCCTTTTGACAAGGATGTGGGCGTTTAGAAGGAGACACGAGGACGTGGTCATTTAGAAGGAGACACGAGGACGTGGTCATTTAGAAGGAGACACGAGGACGTGGTGGGCCTTTAGAAGGAGACACAAGGACGTGGTGGGCCTTTAGAAGGAGACACGAGGACGTGGTCATTTAGAAGGAGACACGAGGACGTGGTCATTTAGAAGGAGACACGAGGACGTGGTGGGCCTTTAGAAGGAGACACAAGGACGTGGGCCTTTTGAAGGAGACACAAGGACGTGGGCCTTTTGAAGGAGACACAAGGACGTGGGCCTTTTGAAGGAGACACAAGGACGTGGGCCTTTTGAAGGAGACACAAGGAGGTGGGGCTTTTGAAGGAGACACAAGGAGGTGGGGCTTTTGCTGTCTGCTCTGACTCTGATGGCTTGAGTGGAGAATGTTGTAATGTAGCCCCATAGTGCACGCCGTTCCACTAGTGCAATGCTGTAATAGCCATTCAAAAGTTGACTACCGTAGTAATGCACAAGGTCCATAGTACTACACAAGGTCCATAGTACTACACAATAGTACTACACAAGGTCCATAGTACTACACAAGGTAGGATGACCAGATTTTTGTAGTCTGAAACCGGGACACTTCGTGCGTGACTGAAGGACAATATTTGGCGGGCGGGTCTGGGGGTCCTCCCCCAGGATTTTTTTTTATTTTTTAGATGCAATTTCCTGCATTCTAATCAATTTTAGAGGGAGGAATGACAAATCGCAACTGACTCCTTTAGACTTTCTATACAAGCACTGGCTGCCATTAATTGTGGCAGGTAAACATGCAATCTTTTCCATATATTTAACATGATAGACATGGCGCAATGTAGAGGTTGGCCAAAACCGGGACATATTTGTGTCCGGAGAGGGTTCGCTCGGGACCTGGGACACACAACTCCAAACCGGGACTGTCCCGGTCAAACCGGGACGTCTGGTCACCCTAACACAAGGTCCATAGTACTACACAAGGTCCATAGTACTACACAAGGTCCATAGTACTACACTATAGTACTACACAAGGTCTATAGTACTACACAAGGTCCATAGTACTACACAAGGTCCATAGTATTACACAAGGTCCATAGTACTACACAAGGTCTATAGTACTACACAAGGTCCATAGTACTACACAAGGTCCATAGTACTACACAAGGTCCATAGTACTACACTATAGTACTACACAAGGTCTATAGTACTACACAAGGTCCATAGTACTACACAAGGTCCATAGTACTACACAAGGTCTATAGTACTACACTATAGTACTACACAAGGTCCATAGTACTACACAAGGTCTATAGTACTACACTATAGTACTACACAAGGTCCATAGTACTACACAAGGTCCATAGTACTACACTATAGTACTACACAAGGTCCATAGTATTACACAAGGTCTAGTACTACACAAGGTCTATAGTATAATAGGCGGATGGCGGGCGGCGGGCGGATTCGGTTTTGGAAATTGGAGAAAAAACATTAGGGCGGGTGGATAGCAGGTGGATTAGAAATTCTGAGAAGCGGTTGCGGATGAAATAATACGTCAACCGCGCACCTCTACTGCACACATTTAGTGTCACTGAAGTTTGAACAGTAGGTGGCAGCAATGCAACATGCTGGATGCCAGCTGCCTATAAACTCCACAGAATGTTGAAGGGGACAAAGGGGAAATTTTGCGGGAAAAATGCGGCTTTACAGGAATTACGTGGCATCGTGAAATTATGCGGAATATCATTGAATTTGCATGAATCCACGCGATCGCTGAATCGCGAAAAACTGGAGGGACTGCTATAGTACTACACAAGGTCTATAGTACTACACAAGGTCGTCAGCCTTTGGCTGCTTACTCTGACTCTGGCAGCTTGAGTAGAGAATGTCCAGGGTTTTAAAAGGAGTTGGATAAGCCCTCTCCACCAATCAGCAGCCAGGATAAGCCCTCTGCACCAATCAGCAGCCAGGATAAGCCCTCTCCACCAATCAGCAGTCAGGATAAGTCCTCTGCACCAATAAATGGCCTGCTAGTAGATCGCTGGAGCACATGCACCAGAG
>NC_085858.1:59213872-59221372 GCF_034702125.1 Engraulis encrasicolus | reverse complement strand
TTCTGATGCCGTCGGGTCAGAATGTTCTGGTGAAGTGTGATGTGAAGTCCAAGACGGGCCAAGTGCTCGACATGATCATCGCACACTCCAACCTGGTGGAACACTTCTACTTTGGACTGGCATACAGTCAGGGTAAACACACACACACACACACACACACACACACACACACACACACACACGCGCACGCGCGCGCACACACACACGCACGCACGCACGCACGCACGCACGCACGCACGCACGCACGCACGCACGCACGCACACACACACACACACACACACACACACACACACACACACACACACACACACACACACACTCCAACCTGGTCGAACACTTTTAGGGTGCATTCAGGTCATTTGGGCCACTTTTCGGCAAATTCAGAAAGACTGATGAAATCTGAGGAAGAACATCAATACATTACCCAAACTTAAGTTTGATTGCGTAAAGTGACTCATAATCTTCCATTTCATGACAAAAAACAAGATGATTAATGTAAAAATTACGCATTTGTACAAGTTTTAGTGACCGGTGTGTAATCCTGGATGGAAAAAAAATGTGTGTGTGCGTGTGTGTGTGTGTGTGTGTGTGCGTGCTTGCGTGTGTGTACGTGCGTGTGTGTGCGTGCGTGTGTGTGTGTCAGGGTAAACACAAACATTAACATGTGTGCGTGTGTGTGTGTGTGTGTGCATGTGTGCGTGCGTGCATGCCTGCGTGTGTGCGTGCGTACGTGCTTGCGTGTGTGTGCGTGCGTGTGTGTGTGTGTGTGTGTGTGTCCTCCAGATGATGAGTTCTTCTTCCTGGAGGCGGAGTCTAAGCTGAGCAAGGTGGCGCCGGACGACTGGAGGAAGAGCTCCGCCTCCTCCTTCACGCTCCACTTCCGGCTCAAGTTCTTCATCTCTGATGTCACCATGCTGCTGTATGACATCACACCACACCACACCACAGCCAATCACACAAGCTCTTTACGATGACATCACATCACACCACACCACACCACAGCCAATCACACAAGCTCTTTACGATGACATCACATCACACCACACCACACCACAGCCAATCACACAAGCTCTTTACGATGACATCACATCACACCACACCACACCACAGCCAATCACACAAGCTCTTTACGATGACATCACATCACACCACACCACACCACAGCCAATCACACAAGCTCTTTACGATGACATCACATCACACCACACCACACCACAGCCAATCACACAAGCTCTTTACGATGACATCACATCACACCACACCACACCACAGCCAATCACACAAGCTCTTTACGATGACATCACACCACACCACACCACAGCCAATCACACAAGCTCTTTACGATGACATCACACCACACCACACCACACCACAGCCAATCACACAAGCTCTTTACGATGACATCACATCACACCACACCACACCACAGCCAATCACACAAGCTCTTTACAATGACATAACATCATACCACACCACAGCCAATCACACAAGCTCTTTACGATGACATCACACCACACCACAGCCAATCACACAACCTCTTTACGATGACATCACATCACACCACACCACACCACAGCCAATCACACAAGCTCTTTACGATGACATTACACCACACCACAGCCAATCACACAAGCTCTTTACGATGACATCACACCACACCACAGCCAATCACACAAGCTCTTTACGATGACATTACACCACACCACAGCCAATCACACAAGCTCTTTACGATGACATAACACCACACCACAGCCAATCACACAAGCTCTTTACGATGACATCACACCACACCACAGCCAATCACACAAGCTCTTTACGATGACATCACATCATACCACACCACACCACAGCCAATCACACCACACCACACCACACCACACCACACCACACCACACCACAGCCAATCACACCACACCACACCACACCACAGCCAATCACACAAGCTCTTTACGATGACATCACATCACACAACACCACACCACAGCCAATCACACAAGCTCTTTACGATGACATCACACCATACCACACCACAGCCAATCACACAAGCTCTTTTACGATGACATCACATCACACCACACCACAGCCAAACACACAAGCTCTTTACGATGACATCATACCACACCACAGCCAAACACACAAGCTCTTTACGATGACATCATACCACACCACAGCCAATCACACAAGCTCTTTACGATGACATCACACCACACCACAGCCAATCACACAACCTCTTTACGATGACATCACATCACACCACACCACACCACAGCCAATCACACAAGCTCTTTACGATGACATCACACCATACCACACCACAGCCAATCACACAAGCTCTTTACGATGACATTACATCACACCACACCACAGCCAATCACACAAGCTCTTTACGATGACATCACATCATACCACACCACAGCCAGTCACACAAGCTCTTTACGATGACATCACACCACAACACAGCCAATCACACAAGCTCTTTATGATGACATCGCATCACATCATACCACACCACAGCCAATCACACAAGCTCTTTACGATGACATCACATCACACCACACCACACCACAGCCAATCACACAAGCTCTTTACGATGACATCACATCATACCACACCACACCACAGCCAATCACACAAGCTCTTTACGATGACATCACACCACACCACACCACACCACAGCCAATCACACAAGCTCTTTACGATGACATCACATCACACCACACCACACCACAGCCAATCACACAAGCTCTTTACGATGATATCACATCACACCACACCACAGCCAATCACACAAGCTCTTTACGAGGACATCACACCACACCACACCACAGCCAATCACACAAGCTCTTTACGATGACATCACATCACACCACACCACAGCCAATCACACAAGCTCTTTACGATGACATCACATCACACCACACCACACCACACCACACCACAGCCAATCACACAAGCTCTTTACGATGACATCACACCATACCACACCACAGCCAATCACACAAGCTCTTTTACGATGACATCACATCACACCACACCACAGCCAATCACACAAGCTCTTTACGATGACATCATACCACACCACAGCCAATCACACAAGCTCTTTACGATGACATCACATCACACCACACCACACCACAGCCAATCACACAAGCTCTTTACGATGACATCACACCACACCACACCACAGCCAATCACACAAGCTCTTTACGATGACATTACATCACACCACACCACAGCCAATCACACAAGCTCTTTACGATGACATCACATCATACCACACCACAGCCAGTCACACAATCTCTTTATGATTACATCACACCACAACACAGCCAATCACACAAGCTCTTTATGATGACATCGCATCACATCATACCACACCACAGCCAATCACACAAGCTCTTTACGATGACATCACACCACACCACACCACACCACAGCCAATCACACAAGCTCTTTACGATGACATCATACCACACCACAGCCAATCACACAAGCTCTTTACGATGACATCACACCACACCACACCACACCACAGCCAATCACACAAGCTCTTTACGATGACATCATACCACACCACACCACACCACAGCCGATCACACAAGCTCTTTACGATGACATCACATCACACCACACCACACCACAGCCAATCACACAAGCTCTTTACGATGACATCACACCACACCACACCACAGCCAATCACACAAGCTCTTTACGATGACATCACACCACACCACACCACACCACACCACAGCCAATCACACAAGCTCTTTACGATGACATCACATCACACCACACCACAGCCAATCACACAAGCTCTTTACGATGACATCACACCCCAACACAGCCAATCACACAAGCTCTTTACGATGACATCGCACCACAACACAGCCAATCACACAAGCTCTTTACGATGACATTACACCACAACACAGCCAATCACACAAGCTCTTTACGATGACATCACACCACAACACAGCCAATCACACAAGCTCTTTACGATGACATCACATCACACCACACCACAGCCAATCACACAAGCTCTTTACGATGACATCACATCATACCACACCACAGCCAGTCACACAATCTCTTTACGATGACATTACACCACACCACAGCCAATCACACAAGCTCTTTACGATGACATCACACCACACCACAGCCAATCACACAAGCTCTTTACGATGACATCACATCACACCACACCACACCACAGCCAATCACACAAGCTCTTTACGATGACATCACATCATACCACACCACAGCCAATCACACAAGCTCTTTACGATGACATCACACCACACCACAGCCAATCACACAAGCTCTTTACGATGACATCACATCATACCACAGCCAATCACACAAGCTCTTTACGATGACATTACACCACAACACAGCCAATCACACAAGCTCTTTACGATGACATCACACCACAACACAGCCAATCACACAAGCTCTTTACGATGACATTACACCACACCACAGCCAATCACACAAGCTCTTTACGATGACATAACACCACACCACAGCCAATCACACAAGCTCTTTACGATGACATCACACCACACCACAGCCAATCACACAAGCTCTTTACGATGACATCACATCATACCACACCACACCACAGCCAATCACACCACACCACACCACACCACACCACACCACACCACAGCCAATCAGACCACACCACAGCCAGTCACACAAGCTCTTTACGATGACATCACACCACAACACAGCCAATCACACAAGCTCTTTATGATGACATCGCATCACATCATACCACACCACAGCCAATCACACAAGCTCTTTACGATGACATCACATCACACCACACCACACCACAGCCAATCACACAAGCTCTTTACGATGACATCACATCATACCACACCACAGCCAATCACACAAGCTCTTTACGATGACATCACATCACACCACACCACACCACAGCCAATCACACAAGCTCTTTACGATGACATCACACCACACCACACCACACCACAGCCAATCACACAAGCTCTTTACGATGATATCACATCACACCACACCACAGCCAATCACACAAGCTCTTTACGAGGACATCACACCACACCACACCACAGCCAATCACACAAGCTCTTTACGATGACATCACATCACACCACACCACAGCCAATCACACAAGCTCTTTACGATGACATCACATCATACCACACCACACCACACCACAGCCAATCACACAAGCTCTTTACGATGACATCACATCATACCACACCACAGCCAATCACACAAGCTCTTTTACGATGACATCACATCACACCACACCACAGCCAATCACACAAGCTCTTTACGATGACATTACACCACACCACAGCCAATCACACAAGCTCTTTACGATGACATCACATCACACCACACCACACCACAGCCAATCACACAAGCTCTTTACGATGACATCACACCACACCACACCACAGCCAATCACACAAGCTCTTTACGATGACATTACATCACACCACACCACAGCCAATCACACAAGCTCTTTACGATGACATCACATCATACCACACCACAGCCAGTCACACAAGCTCTTTACGATGACATCACACCACAACACAGCCAATCACACAAGCTCTTTATGATGACATCGCATCACATCATACCACACCACAGCCAATCACACAAGCTCTTTACGATGACATCACATCACACCACACCACACCACAGCCAATCACACAAGCTCTTTACGATGACATCACATCATACCACACCACAGCCAATCACACAAGCTCTTTACGATGACATCACACCACACCACACCACACCACAGCCAATCACACAAGCTCTTTACGATCACATCACACCACACCACACCACACCACACCACACAAGCTCTTTACGATCACATCACATCACACCACACCACACCACACCACACCACACAAGCTCTTTACGATCACATCACATCACACCACACCACAGCCAATCACACAAGCTCTTTACGAGGACATCACACCACACCACACCACAGCCAATCACACAAGCTCTTTACGATGACATCACATCATACCACACCACACCACACCACACCACACCACAGCCAATCACACAAGCTCTTTACGATGACATCACATCATACCACACCACAGCCAATCACACAAGCTCTTTACGATGACATCACACCTCACCACAGCCATTCACACAAGCTCTTTATGATTACATCACACCACACCACAGCCAATCACACAAGCTCTTTACGATGACATCACATCACACCACAGCCAATCACACAAGCTCTTTACGATGACATTACATCACACCACACCACAGCCAATCACACAAGCTCTTTACGATGACATCACATCATACCACACCACAGCCAGTCACACAAGCTCTTTACGATGACATCACACCACAACACAGCCAATCACACAAGCTCTTTACGATGACATCATACCACACCACAGCCAATCACACAAGCTCTTTACGATGACATCACACCTCACCACAGCCATTCACACAAGCTCTTTATGATTACATCACACCACACCGCACCACAGCCAGAGCCCTTTATAAGAACAGTTAAAGGTACACTGTGCAGGAAATGGTCAAAAAAGGTACTGCAACTATGCTGCTCATTGAAACTGGGCTGCCTATTGCCAAATTTCATCTTTTCATGAAAGTTTACTGAATAATAAACTAGTATTTTCGAGTATGGCCCAAGTACACTCATTTTTGCAGCTAAAAATGGCTATTTCTGGAAATTCAAAATGTCGGACCATGGAGAAGATCCCCCTTTTCATGTATGAAAATTGCATTTTTTTCAGTCATAATGAATACTTAGAATTTTATGCTGGTGGTCAGTATTCATGAAAAAGGTAACTTTAGTGAATGGGTAGCATGAATTCAACAAAACATCTCACACAGTGTCCCTTTAAAGCGTTGCCATAGGAGCCTGCGGGAACTTCCGCCGACAAAACTGGCAGCGAAACTGACCATATATGGTCAAAGATGGCCTACCTTGCGGTCCCCATTCAGTTTTGCATTGCCTTCACTTAGATCCGTATGTAGCGTCCTTTTCCATAGGCTATCATTGGGGATTCTGAAAAGAATTGATATAACAATCGTTTTTTGGCACATTTCAAAGCACATAATTTCAAGGGACTGTGTAATTACTTGACCTAAAATGTTAACTTGTGTCAGAATAAAAGCAGCACGATCTAATGTGTAGAATTGGTACACGTAGCCTAGCCATGCTAACACAAACCTACAGTATGGCAGATATGGGGTTAGCTAACCGCTAGCTGGACCCTACGAAGGCTAGCCTAGCCATGCTAGCACAAACATACAGCATGGCAGATATGGGGTTAGCTAACCGCTAGCTGGACCCTACGAAGGCTAGCCTAGCCATGCTAACACAAACCTATGGCATAGATGGGGTTAGCTAACCTAGGCAGGAGCCTTCGAGGCTAGCGTAAACCCACGTAAAACCACGTGACCAAAGGTCAAAGTTCGCGGCAGCT
>NC_085858.1:59203872-59206372 GCF_034702125.1 Engraulis encrasicolus | reverse complement strand
TTCTGTGTTCCAGAGGAGAGTATTGTCCAGTACTCCACAGCGTTCTAAATTCTGTGTTCTGTCTTCCGTGTTCTGTGTTCCAGAGGAGAGTATAGTTCAGTACTCCACAGCGTTCTAACTGTATTGTTCTGTGTTCTGTGTTCCGTGTTCCAGAGGAGAGTATAGTTCAGTACTCCACAGCATTCTAACTCTATTGTTCTGTGTTCCGTGTTCTGTGTTCCAGAGGAGAGTATAGTTCAGTACTCCACAGCGTTCTAACTGTATTGTTCTGTGTTCTGTGTTCCGTGTTCCAGAGGAGAGTATAGTTCAGTACTCCACAGCATTCTAACTCTATTGTTCTGTGTTCCGTGTTCTGTGTTCCAGAGGAGAGTATAGTTCAGTACTCCACAGCATTCTAACTCTATTGTTCTGTGTTCCGTGTTCCAGAGGAGAGTATAGTTCAGTACTCCACAGCATTCTAACTCTATTGTTCTGTGTTCCGTGTTCTGTGTTCCAGAGGAGAGTATAGTTCAGTACTCCACCGCGTTCCGTGCCCAGAACAGCAGTGCCATTTCCCGCCACATGTCTTCCTCCGACAGCGGGTTCCTGAACCACACCCCCACCACATGTAACTCCTCCCCCTTGACCAATAACCCCACCTCCAGCCCCGCGATGCCCCGCCCAGATAGCCTGGCAACCGCCAATCAGATGAGGATGGCCCGGTCGGATAGCCTAGCAACAGCCAACCAGATGAGAGAGAGCTTGTTGTCATCCTCCAATGACGTGCGGCAGCGAGCCGATAGCCTATCAACAGCCAATCAGATGAGGATGGCCCGGTCGGATAGCCTAGCAACAGCCAATGACATGAGCCGGCTGTGTGATGACATCGCCTCCCGTCTACAGGCCAAAATACACCAGCAGAGAGGATCACTAAGGTACAGTTGGGGGACTGTGTGTGTGTGTGTGTGTGTGTGTGTGTGTGTGTGTGTGTGTGTGTGTGTGTGTGTGTGTGTGTGTGTGTGTGTGTGTGTGTGTGTGTGTAGCAGAGAGGATCACTAAGGTACAGTTGGGGGAGTGTGTGTGTGTGTGTGTGTGTGTGTGTGTGTGTGTGTGTGTGTGTGTGTGTGTGTGTGTGTGTGTGTGTGTGTGTGCAAGGCAAAATTTTCATCAGTCATGAGGCAATACAAGCAGTCAACTAATGAACAACATTTTATTGGCTCTTGTGTGCATTACAGCAGTTTGCAATGCTTTGAAATGCTTTACATTAATGTACACTGCATTCCACATTATTACGCAACTGACATTTTTCACTTTTTCTCCAAATAATCAATATAAAAGACAGTCATCATAATTTTCAAGTCATCAGCCATTAGAGTACTTCACGTTAAGTTAATTGGCTGCGGACATTCCCAAGGAAGTAATTGCAACTAACGGCCCGTCCCCACACAGCTACATTCCGCTCCGCTCTCGTTGGCTGTGAATGGGGGCGATATCGCACTTGACAGCGCGGAGGCGAAACGATCCCTCCGCAGGATACGGTTTGATATTGGCGAGTTCTCAATATCATGCAAATTAGATGGTCCAATAACCAATCAGATGGGCGTATAGGTAGCAAGGGCGGGAGTTACACATTTTTTTGAAAAACATGGCGGCGATTTCTGTGACATCCATCTTTCATTTAAGTTAAAGACCCCAAATGCGTATAAATGTCAAGACTACCACGGATTGATGTACAAATGCACCACGAACTTATTTGACACAAATAGGTTACCCCACATTGTCATTTGATCACTCGATGTTTTAAGCTAAATGGGCAAGCTAACGTTAGCATTTTACCAGAACCAGGCAGCTACAAGCTTAAATTAGACTACTTCTTGTACTTCTATAACGATATAACGGGGCTTGAATGTCATCTAGGAACAAAACACAATCGCATGAAGCCTCTTACTGCAGCAAGAGGCTGACCGGGCCGCGAGGTTTGAAAGGCCGGTAGGGGAGAATCTGATGGAAGTACTTGTGTCACCACGCCCCCAGCGCGATATAACGCTCTGCAAAAAACGCCTGGCAGTTTACTGTGTGGGCACTAGGCGTGAGGCTTCGAGAGGGAGGGAGGGAGGTTTACTGAAGCTAACTATACTGAATGAGGTTTACTGAAGCTAACTATACTGAATGAGGTTTACTGAAGCTAACTATACTGAATGAGGTTTGCTGAAGCTAACTATACTGAATGAGGTTTACTGAAGCTAACTATACTGAATGAGGTTTACTGAAGCTAACTATACTGAATGAGGTTTACTGAAGCTAACTATACTGAATGAGGTTTACTGAAGCTAACTATACTGAATGAGGTTTACTGAAGCTAACTATACTGAATGAGGTTTACTGAAGCTAACTATACTGAATGAGGTTTACTGAAGCTAACTATACTGAAGCTAACTATACTGAATGAGGTTTACTGAAGCTAACTATACTGAATGAGGTTTACTGAAGCTAACTATACTGAATGAGGTTTACTGAAGCT
>NC_085858.1:59198872-59201372 GCF_034702125.1 Engraulis encrasicolus | reverse complement strand
TCTCTCTGTTACCCTGTTGTTACCCCATTAATGGTATGTACTTTGTAATTATCCCCTTTTTACCCTTTAGATACCATGTAACTTCTCTCTGTTACCCTGTTGTTACACAGAAAGTACACAGTAATTATATATGGTAACTGTACCGTAAAGTAAAGCGTTACCAAAGTCCTTTATTGATAATGATAGCCGACACGTTTCGGTCGCGTGTGACCTTCTTCAGGGCTGATTAAGAAGTGAAGCTGACGTGACCGAAACATGTCTCCTATCAATGTTGCTCATGCAATACTAAAGGCTTAAAGGAGAATTCCGGCTGATTTGGGTTCATATGACATCTTGTGTAGACCGAGGGAAGTAGGTCTAAGGGGGAACCGCGAGAAATGTTCATGCGTGCTGCGCGAAGTCGTTCAATTGCACCGTTTTCCTGCGCAAAACTAAAGAAGGCAAGTGCTACACCCTCCATCATGACAACATTCTACAGAGGAACCATAGAGAGCGTCGTGTCCAACTGCATCACAGTGTGGGGAGGAAGCTGCACGGAGAAAAACAGGAAGACACTCCAGCGTGTTGTGAACACAGCGAAGAAGATCATTGGAGTACCACTCCCCTCCCTGCCGGACATTTACACCACACGCCTCACCCGGAAAGCACTGATGATCATCAAAGACACAAGCCACCCTGCACACAAACTGTTCAGCCTCCTGCCCTCTGGAAAGAGGTACAGGCGCCTCCGTTCCCGTACCACCAGGCTGGCGAGCAGCACAATGCACCAAGCGATCAAGATGCTGAACACTCAACCCACTCTCCCTCCACTGTCAGCCTCTAGCCAGCAAGGCCACTGACAACCCCATCCCCCCCCCATCCCCCACCACCATATCTGCGACTGAACATTCCACCTGCACTACTATACTTGTGACTGAACTTTCAACCTGCACTAACTCAAAACATGCACACACACACACACACACACACACACACACACACACACACACACACACACACACACACACACACACACACACACACACACACACACACACACACACACACACACACACACACACAAGCACACTGCACTTTCTGCACTAAACCCAAACATACACACACTGACACACACTGACACACACACACACACACACACACACACACACACACACAGAGACACACGAACACACACACAGACGCACACCGCACCTTCTACCTGCACTAAACACATACACACACATACACACACACACACACACACACACACACACACACTGCTGCTGGTGTACTTGACAGACCTTTTTAATATTTATTTTTCTTCAAAATGCTACTATTACCATGTCAGAACGCTATAAAGGACTTTTTTAGGAAAAGCACAAAAGCACAACAATACCTCTTACAGTTTTTGCAGACTGCTTGCACACAATTTGCAAAATTTGGCTCATAGATTCAAAACTCTACACACAAGCCAATTACTTTCAACACTTGGAGATAAACCCATCACATATATGGCAACATGAAGCTCTGCTATAAAAGCATAAACATTGCCATACAAACCTTACAATCTTTTGTCAAAACCTCACTTTCATGTCAAAAGACACACAAAAGCACCAAATGAGAAAACAAATTAGATCAACTTTAAAACAGTTGTCTGCTTTATACAAAACACAGCAGTCTTTCTTTTTGGAGCAGTCTATTCAGTCTCACAGAATGTACATTTTCACAAGACCCCAAAATTCAATACTGTACATTACAAAACTGCACCTTACAGTACAGGACATTAAACCGAAGCAAAATATATCTCAAACAGTACATCACTCTAAATACAACAGTGTGTAGGTGAGCTTATGTACCTTTTTTGTGTATTGGTTATATTCACAAATTTTCAAACATCTAAATATGATATAAATATGGGGTTACGTCAACATGCTGTAATGACAATCATCAATGACAATCAAGTCAATATAGGCTACTTTGTTTGGTTATGAGGTATGAGGTATTCACGAAATGCAATACATTTTCACAGACACACTATGCAGCTGACATCTACATGACATCATCAAAATTATATCATGTTCAGTCAGTTTGCTCAAGTGGTCTTGCTTGGTTGTGTTCTGAAAATGACACTATTTCTACAAACTATCATGTTCACATTACCTAACATGTGATGATGAAGACCAAAGGCTACTCTTGGCGGCATGTATCAGGCTAGGTTTTACAGTACGTGAGTCAGTCAATGCCATACTCTATATTCTACACTTTAGTACCATTGTGCTATTCGCCTTGTTTAGCATAAAAGCAATTACAGTTTTTGCCTACTGCTTGCACACAATTTGCAAAATTTGGCTCATAGAGTCAAAACTCTACACACAAGCCAATTACTCTCAACACTTGCAGATAAACCCTGCACACATATGCCGACATGAAACTCTGCAATCAAAGCCTAAATATTGCCATAAAAACTTAACAATCTTTTGTCAAAACCTCACTTTCATGTCAAAAGACACACATTAGTACC
>NC_085858.1:59183872-59186372 GCF_034702125.1 Engraulis encrasicolus | reverse complement strand
ACGATGAGCTCGCACCAGTTTGATCTACTAACACACCACGTGTGAGGAGTGGGGGGACAGGCAGTGAGGAGGAGCTGAAGTGGATAGCAGTGCAAACTTGTGTGGAGGAGTGAGACAAGACTCATATACACACGTGAGTGAGTTGTTGGGGATATTTGGTTTTTGGTTTGGTTTATTTATGGATATAGGAAGACAAAAGGTATCCAAGGGATTACATGTAAAAGCGTAAGCACTTATTTCCAACATGGTCCCTGATGGAAGAGGACAAGACATAACAAAAACATGTAACAGATATCACATACACATATGCCATCACATTGTTGAGTATGCACCATTACAATATGGGATCCCAAGTACTTAGGGGCTATCCCATTGATAATGTTAAACATATGATTCAGCAACTGCACGACTTGCAACTACACAGGATTATCAACTGCACGGCTTGCAAGGTCCGACTGCAGTCGCATTCATCCCACGATAATTTGGCACCATGTGACATGACTGAAATGTATTAAGTTTGACAGGAAATCTAACCATCATGCAACATTTTTAAGCCAGAATGCTTTGCTGTCTAAATGCGCATGTAGCCGTTACGGTATCTGGATCGTACCTACTTTCACTTAATTATGCCTTGTTACGATGTGTGTGTGTGTGTGTGTGTGTGTGTGTGTGTGTGGGCGTTATCTGTGTGTGTGTGTGTGTGTGTGTGTGTGTGTGTGTGTGTGTGTGTGTGTGTGTGTGTGTGTGTGTGTGTGTGTGTGTGTGTGTGTGTGTGCGTGTGTGCGTGTGTGTGTGTAGGTGATAAGCTGTTGGAGGTTGATGGTGTTCGTCTAGATGGATTCTCTAATCAGCAGGCAGCGGAACAGCTGTCCAAGACAGCAGAGGTAAACACACACACACACACACACACACACGCACACACACACACACACACACGCACGCACACACATACAGCCACACGCACGCACACACACACAGACACACACACACACACACACACACAGCAGGCAGCAGAACAGCTGTCCAAGACGGCAGAGGTACACACACACACACATACACATGCACGCACGCACGCACGCACGCACACACACACATACACACACACACACACTTGAGAGGGACCCTCTCTTGTTGCCTCGTCAGTGTGTGATTAATTGTGTGTGTGTGTGTGTGTGTGTGTGTGTGTGTGTGTGTGTGTGTGTGTGTGTGTGTGTAGGTGGTGACTCTGCTGCTTGAGCGTGACTCCCTCCTTTTGCCGGACCACAGCTCCTCCACCACGCTCAGCAACCACAGCTTCCCCTCCATCACCATGACAACGCCCTGCTCTGCACGCCCCAAAGACTACAGCTTCGTCTCCGACGGTGAGAACACACACACACACACAGACGCACGCACGCTCACACACAGACGCACGCACGCACGCACACACAGATGCACGCACGCACACACACACAGATGCACGGACACACACGCTCACACACAGACGCACGCACGCACACACGCACACACACACACACACACACACACACACAGACGCACGCACGCACGCACACATGCACGCACACGCACGCACGCACACACACACACACACAGACGCACGCACGCACACACACACACACACACACACAGACGCACGGACACACACACACACACGGACACGCGCACACACGCACGCACACACGCGCGGACGCACGCAGGCACGCACGCACGCACACACACAAACATGCACACGTCTCTTTGCTGTTCAAGGATGTGTACAGTATGTAGGAGATGAGTGAGTCATCAAAACACACAGAAAGCAAACAAAGGAACATGGATGCTACAGAACAAAAGCACAAGGGCAGGGAAAAACAAGGGGTGGCACAGAAACTTCACAAAGGCATAGAACATGAGGCAAACACAAGAGACCGTAGACTAGACACTGAAACACATGCAACATGGCTGAAACGGTAAAACACAAAGTCCAAAACCCTAACACCCTTTCTCTCCCTCCCTTTCTCTCCCTCTCCCTCTCTCCCTATCTCTCTCTCTCTTCCTTTCTCTCCCTCTCCCTCTCTCCCTATCTCTCTCTCTCTATCCTTCTCTAGATAACATTAAGGAGGTGACCCTTCGTAAGCGTCTGAATGGCCTGGGTTTCGGCTTCCTGGTTGCTACTCTAACCATCTCCCTTTCTCTCCCTCTCCCTCTCTCCCTCTCCCTCTCTCCCTATCTCTCTCTCTCTTCCTCTCTCTCTCCCTCCCTCTCTCTCCTTCTCTAGACAACATCATGGAGGTGACCCTCCGTAAGCGTCTGAATGGCCTGGGTTTCAGCTTCCTGGTAGCTGAGCTCGACACCTCATTGGACAGTGGCACGGTGGTGTTGGTCAAGCGGCTGTTTCCCGGGCAACCGGCCGAGGAGAGCGGACTGATGCGCGAAGGAGACGTGATACTGGCGGTCAACGGGGAACCGCTCAAGGGACTAACCTACCAGGTCACTAGTACACACACGTTATACACACACA
>NC_085858.1:59171372-59178872 GCF_034702125.1 Engraulis encrasicolus | reverse complement strand
TTAACTGCAAAGGGTTTAAGTGGCTTTTCTATAGTTCAAAGTAATTCTAAGTTCAAGGTTTCCAGCGTCCATTCACACTTCTTCTCTTTGCCACGGTCTTTGATGGTATGCACATCACCAAACCCTCCCATTGGCATCCAGCTGGCACACCTGTATAGGTACCTGTCGGTATATGTCCCCCTTCGCCTGTAGAGGGCGTACTCACTCATTAATGCTCAATCATTCACTCACTCTACTCATGCATACTCAAAACCTGAAATGATATCAGATGTACAGTATATCACGAAAGTGAATACACCCCTCACAGTTTTGCAGATTTTTGAGTATATCTTTTCATAGGAAAGCATTACGGAAATTTGGTAACACTTTATAATAAGTACCCCTTTTTAGGCATTACTTAAGGGTTAGTTAAGCCTTATTTTACCATTAGTTAACCCTTAGTGAATCACGAGTTAATCATTATGTAAGCATAATTTCTCATTTCCTAACTATTATCTACTACCGTTAGTAAATGGTTAGTGTGTGCTGATGTAACGGTTCGCTAAGCAAAGTTAAACCTTAGTTAAGCCTTATTTTTAACATTAATTAACCCTTAGTGAATCACAAGTAAGTCGTTATGTATGTGTTATTTCATCATAAGCAATGCTTATCAAGTCATTTGTTAACGTTTTGGAAAGCATGGAAAGGTTTTCACTTTAAAAGTTCCCCAGATATGTGCAAGTAGTGAGTTGTAACTTCTTGTTAATGCATAAGCAATGCCTAACAAATCATTTGTTAACGATTTGTAAAGCATGGAAAGGTTTTCACTTTAGATCAGTTCCCCAGATATACTTAAGTAATGAGTTGTAACTCCTTGATAATGCATAAGCAATGCTTAACAAGTCATTTGTTAACGTTTTGGAAAGCACGGAAAGGTTTTCACTTTAAAAGTTCCCCAGATATGCGCAAGTAGTGAGTTGTAACTTCTTGATAATGCATAAGAAATGCCTAACAAATCATTTGTTAACGTTTTGTAAAGCATGGAAAGGTTTTCACTTTAGATCAGTTCCCCAGATTCCCCAGACCTCATTCGACCACAACCATCACTGACTATCACCTCTGAACAAGTCAGAGGGGTACTGAAAAAACTAAAATCCAAGGCAGCTGGCCCTGATGGCGTTTGTGCAAGACTGCTCAAGACATGTGCTGAGGCATTAGCTGAGCCATTACATCACCTGTACAATAGGAGTCTGCAGGAAGGAAAGGTCCCCACCATGTGGAAAACATCATGCCTGATACCCATCCCAAAGAAAGCACACCCCAAGGAACTCAACGATTACAGACCGGTTGCCCTCACCTCACATCTAATGAAAACATTCGAACGGGTGCTGCTGCGCTACCACCTCAAGCCCCAGGTACGACACGCACTGGATCCCCTGCAGTTTGCCTACCAAGAGAACGTGGGAGTGGAGGATGCTATCCTGTATCTCCTCCACAGGATACATTCTCACTTGGACAAGGGTGGCTGTGCTGTGAGAATCATGTTTTTTGATTTCTCCAGCGCTTTCAACACTATTCAACCACTGCTGCTGAGAGATAAACTGGTGCAGATGGGAGTGGAGCCTGGCCTGGTGACCTGGATCACTGACTACCTCACGGAACGACCCCAGTTTGTAAGGATGGGTGACATCACATCTGAGACAGTGGTGAGCAGCACAGGAGCGCCACAAGGAACGGTGCTTTCCCCCGTACTGTTCACTCTGTATACGACAGACTTCAGCTACAACTCTACGACATGCCACATGCAGAAGTTCTCAGACGACACTGCAATTGTGGGGTGTATCAGAGATGGTCAGGAGGAGGAGTACAGGGGACTGGTTGACGACTTTGTGGGATGGTGTCAAAACAATCAGCTGCACCTGAACACCACCAAAACCAAGGAAATGGTAGTTGATTTCAGGCGCTCCATCCCACCCTTGGTGCCTGTCTCTATTGGGGGAGAGAAAGTGGAGACTGTCAGCACTTACAAGTACCTAGGAGTGCACCTCGACAATAAACTGGACTGGTCCACAAACTCAGATGCACTCTACAGGAAAGGCCAAAGCAGGCTCTATTTCCTCAGAAGGCTGAGGTCCTTCAATGTCTGCAGCCGACTTCTGCTTATGTTCTACCAGTCTGTCATGGCCAGCGTGCTCTTCTTTGCTGCGACGTGCTGGGGAGGAAGCATCAGGAAGAGAGATGCTGGACGCCTTGGCAGACTGGTGAGAAAAGCGGGATCAGTGGTGGGCATGGAACTGGAGACACTTACCTAAATAACTGAGAGCAGAACACTGAGCAGACTAGACTCTATTATGGACAATCAGCATCACCCCCTTAACGCCACCTTCACTAACCAACTGAGTCTGTTCAGCCACAGACTCCGTGCTTTCACCTGCAGGACTGACAGACTAAGGAAGTCCTTTGTCCCATGGGCAATTCAGCTGTTTAACAACACACAGAAGGACACTAAGAAGAACATCATCATAGGGGACTGGACTGCCTGAGATGCCAGAGCTGGCCCAGCCCGGGAAACCTCTTGGTGTGTGTGTGTGTGTGTGTGTGTGTGTGTGTGTGTGTGTGTGTGTGTGTGTGTGTGTGTGTGTGTGTGTGTGTGTGTGTGTGCGTGTGCTGTCCAATAACTGCACTAAGGAACTTTTGACCCTTGACCACTGGACATACTTGTTTTTCCTGCTTACCACAAGCAAAGACTGTGATCTGTCGGAGCTGGCCCAGTTACTGGGGAACCTCTTTGTGTGTGTGTGTGTGTGTGTGTGTGTGTGTGTGTGTGTGTGTGTGTGTGTGTGTGTGTGTGTGTGTGTGTGTGTGTGTGTGTGTGTGTGTGTGTGTGTGTGTTTGTGTGTGTGTGTGTGTGTGTGTGTGTGTGTGTGTGTGTGGTGTGTGTGTGTGTGTGCTTGCCTAAAACACTTACCTGTACTTTACTGTGACATTGTAAGAATGTTCAACCCCTATCATACTCTGTACACTGCCTACTTCTACATACTATACTATATCATAGATGTATCCATCAACACTTGTTGTCTACCTTAACTGACAGAGTATGTTTTTTTTCTGCTTTGGTCTATCCCAACTCACAGAATGTCTTTTTGCACAATTACCTTTTCTACATTTATCTCTATTATTTTTTTTTTTCCCCACCCTGATGACTATTCCTGTGTTTATTTTTGTCTTGAAATATGTCCATGTGGGCTTTTGTGTATTTGTGTATTTATGTAAGCTACTGGATACCTGAATTTCCCCCTGGGGATCAATAAAGTTACTCTACTCTACTCTACTCAGATATACTTAAGTAATGAGTTGTAACTCCTTGATAATGCGTAAGCAATGCTTAACAAGTCATTTTTTAACGTTTTGGAAAGCATGGAAAGGTTTTCAATTTAAAAGTTCCCCATATATGCGCAAGTAGTGAGTTGTAACTTCTTGTTAATGCATAAGCAATGCCTAACAAATCATTTGTTAACGTTTTGTAAACCATGGAAAGGTTTTCACTTTAGATCAGTTCCCCAGATATACTTAAGTAATGAGTTGTAACTCCTTGATAATGCATAAGCAATGTTTATCGAGTCATTTGTTAATGTTTTGGAAAGCATGGAAAGGTTTTCACTTCAGAGAAGTTCCCCAGATATAGGCCTACTTAACCCTCCTGTTATCCTTGGGGTCTATTTGACCCCTTTCAATGTTTAACACCTGAAAAATACATGAAGTACATATTTCTTCTGCCTCATCTTTGATGACTTTTCCTAAATAGATGGGATGAATGTGAAAACGTGAAATTTCAGCAAAAATGTTTTCCCTAAGTGCTGTACACATTTAGGTTACATCCGTGTTCCTTGGGGTCAATTTGACCCCAATTGTTTCAAGTGTATAAAACATAAATGGAACATTCATATTTTGCAAATAAATGTTAAAATCTGTTTAGATAATGTGAAATACATGATAATAAGCTATTCAGCCATGTTTCTTTTGAACATTTTGCTTTTGTTTGGGCCCTGATAACTAAAAATGCTAATGATATGGGGGAGGCCTAAAAGTAATTCACGGCAACATTTTTGGACATCGGTGGCTAATACAGCATTGACATTTTGACAAAGTACACCAACTGAACCTTGTTGTACCCAAAGCACCATCATGGCACCCACCACAGCAACCCCCCCCCCCCCCCCCCTCCCCCCATTCCTGTACCCTGGTAGCTACTTTTGCACCCTCCCACTACACACAAACACTAGTATAAGAAGGGTCACATACATATTAGTCAGCATTGCTGTGCATGCTGTTCTGTGCCCAGCATACATAATTATAAGTGATGGTATATTTGAAGAGAAGCTTTATAATTGTGATCCAAATATTGAAATGGACTGTTCTGATGGTGATAAGCCATTGTACTTCTTTAGATGGAGACGATCTTCAAGGTTGTTTGCTATGTTGAGAGATATAATGGTGCTATTCTTCTCCTCATTTCAGTATTGTGTTCCAAATTGACATCTTTGTCTGCAGCATTGGTTATAAACTGGTGCTACCTGTAATAGAGAAGGCAGGAACAGCAGCAGCTGTAACTTTTGTGAAGGACATACACATTGACATCCATACCACATGTTCTCCAGTGGGCATACATAGTGAATAGAAGTAAACATACAAGTTGCTAGCCCTGTTCCTTCAAACATTACCCCACAACCATGACCATGTAATATGTCTACAAGGAGCACATGCAAACCTTTTTTCCTTATGTGCACACTAATTCAAGCGTAGAAACTATGTAGAAAACAATGATTTTCTATGTTGTTCCCGAAACTCTTGGTTGGCAATGTATCCATGTTCTCACCTAACTATTATACTTGTGCTATAAATACACAATCAAACATTAAAAAAATGAATGTTGGACTTAAAAAACCTTCTGAATGTTTGGAAATATGTCTATTTCTTTTAGGGTCAAATTGACCGATATGGTAATAGATAGATAATATCCTTGATAATCAAATTTGTTTTTTCTTTTCAAATGTTATAAGTTATAGAAATTCATATTTAGGGAGTATATGGAGCCAATAAAATTAAAATATGTGTCCATCTGTTTTTAGACCAATTAATTACATTTTATTGTTATTTTTTCTAATTTTCGCCTAGTCATGGATTAAGTTTTTTGGTGTGTAGGCTATGTGTGGGGGTGCTAGGATATATTGAAAGGACTTTTTATGTCACCAACAGAGCAATAATACATATCTGAGACATAAACATGTGCCAAAGTGTTGTTTCACACTGATTTTGTAGACATTTAAGTGGTTGGGGTCAAATTGACCCCAAGGATCACGGATGTTCCAAAATTTGAGGGTAACAGGAGGGTTAAGTAGGCCTAATGGGTTTTAAATCCTTGATAAAAGCATAAGCAATGCTTATGAAGTCATTTGTTAATGTTTTGGATAGCATGGAAAGATTTTCACTGAAAAAGTTCCCCAGATATGCGTTAGTAATGCGTTGAAACTTCTCGATAATGCATAAGCAATGCTTATCAAGTCATTTGTTAACGTTTTGGAAAGCATGGAAATGTGTTCACTTTATATCAGTTCCCCAGATATACTTAAGTAATGAGTTGTAACTCCTTGATAATGCATAAGCAACGTTTATCAAGTCATTTGTTAATGTTTTGGAAAGCATGGAAAGATTTTCACAGAAAAAGTTCCCCAGATATGAGTTATTAATGCGTTGAAACTTCTTGATAATGCTTACGCAATGCTTATCAAGTCATTTGTTAACGTTTCGGAAAGCATGGAAAGGTTTTCACTTTAGAACAGTTCCCCAGATATACCTAAGTGATTGGTTATAAATCCTTGATAATGCATAAGCAATGCTTACCAAGTCCTTTGTTAGTGTTTTGGAAAGCATGGAAATGTTTTCACTTAAAAAGTTCCCCAGATATGCGTTAGTAATGCGTTGAAACTTCTTGGTAATGCATAAGCAAGGCTTATCAAGTCATTCGTTAATGTGTTGTAAAGCCATAACAGGTTTTCACTTTAGATCAGTTCCCCAGATAACCTTAATTAATGAGTTGTAACTCCTTGATAATGTATGGAAAGGTTTTCACTTAAAAAGTTCCCCAGATATGCGTTAGTAATGCGTTGAAACTTCTTGGTAATGCATAAGTAATGCTTATCAAGTCATTCGTTAATGTGTTGTAAAGCCATAACAGGTTTTCACTTTAGATAAGTTCTCCAGATATACTTCAGTAACTGGTTATAAATCATTGATAATGCATAAGCAATGCTTATCAATTCATTTGTTAATGTTTTGGAAAGCATGGTGAGATTTTCACTTAAAAAGTTCCCCAGATATGCATTAGTAATGAGTTGTGACTTCTTGGTAATGCATAAGCAATGCTTATCAAGTCATTTGTTAACGTTATGGAAAGCATGGAAAGGTTTTCACTTTAGATCAGTTCCCCAGATATACTTAAGTAATGGGTTATACATCCTTGATAGTGCACAAGCAATGCTTATCAAGTCATTTGTTAATGTTTTGGAAAGTATGGATAGGTTTTCACTGAAAAAGTCCCCTAGATATGCGTTATTATTGCGTTGAAACTTCTTGGTAATGCATAAGCAATGCTTATCAAGTCATTCGTTAATGTGTTGTAAAGCAGGTAATAACAGGTTTTCACTTTAGATCAGTTCCCCAGATATACTTAAGTAATGGTTCATAATTCCTTGATAATGCATAAGCAACGCTTAACAAGTCATTTGTTAATGTCCAGAAACATCCATGAGGGGCAGTCACATGAGCCTCAACTTAGGCCTAGGCCTACTTTTTGCCATGCTACCAGTCATCACACACTAACCATTACAAAAGGGTTAAATAAGACTTCACTGATGCTAAAGCAAGAGTTTACAAACCGTTACCATACATGCCTAATAGTACTTGTTAATGGTTAGGTGGTAGGAGACAACAAAGAGATAATGCTTTTTTCATAAATAAAGGTGGGTTATCAGACATTTTAATGATGGTTTACTAATGCTTATCAGAAGGTTAAATCACCATAGACGAATGATTAATTAACAGTACTTAATAATTTCACAGAAATACATAATGACTGACCCGTGATTCACTAAGGGTTAACTAATGCTTAATTTTGTTTAGCGAGTAGTTACATCAGCACACACTAACCATTTACTAACGGTATTAGTTAATGGTTAAGAAATGAGAAATAACACATACATAACGACTTACTCGTGATTCACTAAGGGTTAATTAATGTTAAAAATAAGGCTTAACTAAGGTTTAACTTTGCTTAGCGAACCGTTATATCAGCACACACTAACCATTTACTAACGGTAGTAGATAATAGTTAGTAAATGAGAAATAATGCTTACATAATGATTAACTCGTGATTCACTAAGGGTTAACTAATGGTAAAATAAGGCTTAACTAACCCTTAAGTAATACCTAAAAAGGGGTACTTATTATAAAGTGTTACCGGAA
>NC_085858.1:59161372-59166372 GCF_034702125.1 Engraulis encrasicolus | reverse complement strand
CTTCAATATTGGTCCCTTATAAGAAATGTAAAAAAAAAATTCAAAATTTTGTTAAGGTCACTGAGATATTTAATGCATCATATATGATGCATCAGGCTTTAAATGAATGAAAATTCAAATTTCATGACCATTGAAAAATGACTTTTAATGCATTTACAACTTTTTTTTAATTTAAAAAAGTTGTCAGACAACTTAATTTGAGGATTATCTTTAAATATTTAGTGAGATCCTGCCATTTTTTAAGCCTATCCTTGTTTTAGCAGGACCATATTTTACATTTCCCACAGCCTGGTTGGGTAATTTTTTTTAAATCTATGTAAAAACATAGCTGATCGAATGCTTAACAACCTATTTATGAGTGTAATATAGATCATTATTCATTTTTGATGTGTAATTTGAATATATGGGTGCATTACTACAATTGGACCATTTCTCCATTCACTTCAATGCATTTTTTACGAGATCATAAATTCAACATTTTGCATTACATTTTCAAAATTGCAAGTAAAACCTGTTTCTTAAGGCAATATCTTTGTCTTGAAGTAAAACAACTTGTGTGTTTTGTTAAACGATCGTCGTGGTATGCTTTGTAAGTTTCCCTATGGAGCAAATGCATTGATGGCTGACTTCCTGCCACCACCGGATGGTGCTTATTTGTATCATCAGTTTTAGCACGATCTCTCTGCAACACGGTGTAAAAAAAATAAACTCTTCCTTGATTAATTGCACAAAGCAAGTGTTCAAATTAAAGGATGTAGAGTTATATTTCAGAAATTTGTACACAAACCTTTTGCAATTTGACGATATCTCAGCGTCGGTCAGGGAAACCGCTTCTACTCCATTTTTGCATTTTTCGCCGAGCTGTGATCAACTTGTTGTTGACCGCTGCTCTCTTGTGGCGGTTTCCGTGTACTGCAGGACGTTTGGAAATGACACGCAGGATGTTTTTGAGATGGATTTTTTTTGAGTGTCAGCGTGGAGAGGGCTTTGAATTTGATGCATCATATATGAAGCATCCGGCGAGATAGGGTTAAAAACTTAGCACATACTGTACGCTATCAGAGACAAGAATTTACTAGCCTGATTATCATCGACCGTCAAATATCTTCGAGACTTGGTCTGACCAAGAGCATAACAATTATCATTTCCCAAACGGCATGGTTGACCCGCCTTCTGTGGTTTGCTTATGGTTGATTGCTTACCGACAAAGTGAAAGGATTTCCCGTATTTGCGGGAAGTCAGAAAGTTCTTGCATCGCTTCTGACCTGACTAGTTGCAACGCCGATGGTGAAGGCGTCACTAGGAGGAGTCGGGATAGGCAGTGCTTAATTTGAGGGGGAGCTAGTTCCGGAACCTCAGACGAGAGCTCCGGAACCTTGGATGGAACCTCAGGGAAAGACATCACAGACACCGCCCAGGGGGGGGAGCCACCCGTCCTCTGTGCTCCTGGACCTCCCGCTTGACAAATTAAGCAGTCGGGATAGGGGCTTTCTCCGTCCACTTCACGCATCGACTCGGTATTGCAATACCTCCGGGAACGGTGCACTCTCTATTGCATGTAAAAGAAAACTGTAAGTGTTGTGGAATTCACAAGGAGGACGTGGCCTGGCTAGGAATAGACTATATCACTATAATACTTCTGGTTATACTATATTACTATAATACTTCCACAAGGAGGACGTGTCCTGGCTAGGAGTATACTATATCACTATATACTTCTAATATACTATATCACTATATACTTCCACAAGGCATGTCCAAATGACAAGATGTTCACTTTGTTTTTTGTCATCAACATTTTTCATTTAATAGAAATGTTTTGACAGTACAAACAGAGATCAGTTTTCTGCAGAGATAAAAGTGGATACAGCATGTCAAAGATGTTCGCTTTGTTGTGTAAAAACAAATGCAACGGTTGTCCATAGTGACTTATCAATACTGTTTACAGTTTCGGGAGCTATCACTCTCGACCCATAGCAGCAGAGCGCACAGGTACAATCAGTGGTCAGATAGGTTCTGGTCAGTATTGCAATATAATGTAACGTGTGAAGTTTAAAGTCATAGAAGTGGAACATAACACTATATAGTGTACACAGCACTTCACGACAGCACTGGGAGACGGCACATGAACGTAGTGCAAACCAATGGAGAGCAGGGACGTGCACAGGAATTTCAAAGGGCAGTTGCTCTAACCTGAAGAAAGGGCAAACCCCCCCCCCCAAAAAAAAAACCCATCAACAATGAGCGGCCTTCAGAATTTTTAGGAAACTGCACCATGGGTATTATTATTTTTAGTAGTAGTAGTAGAAGTAGTATATTATTGTCATAATTATTAATATTTTTTATTGTATAGTATCCTGAATATGCGTACCATATGATATAACATGCTAGTTTTTAAACATGTAGGCCTACCTATTAATCATATCAGAGATGATCAGCCTTATGCCCACCTGCCCTAAATGTCTCCTGATCCACATTTCCTCATGTGTGGTATGTGGCTGCCCCTAAATTAAATTAAATTATGAAAAAAAGCCTTGATAGTTTTTAAACCTGTATCAGTCACAGAGATTATCAGTCTTATGCCTACCTGCCCTATGTGCAGAGGTCTGTGGCTCTGAGTCATCCTCATCTTAAATGAAATGAAATGATGAGTAAATTAATAGGCTAAATATGAGGATGCTTAATCAATTAACCCACTGTCATCTTTATAATCCTTGTAGCAGCCAAAGTAGACTTTAAGTTATAATAAATAGAAATAGTTAAAAATTGTCAAAAAGATCATTTAATTTGAATTTGAAATTTAATTAATAGGCATATTCCATTATTAAAATGATGAATATTATATAGGAAAGCTAAAACAATAAGAATTCACAGGTTTAGGTCATTTGTTGGGTCTTTTGTAGCCTATATTAAAAATGTGTACTGTCGCTTTAAGAATGGACGAGCCGGCTTTCATTTCAGATCGCAAAGAACCGTGGCGTGGGAGCACCAGTTCTTATATGTTGCTCTGAAGCTCCGAGCTTCTCGCAGACTTTATAACCTTTTATTTTCATTACAGATATTTTAGTTAGTTCATGCACATTTTGTAGGCCTATTTCTTGAGAAGAACAGTAAACGTCAGTTATCACGTGGAGAGGATTTATTTCAATTACATGGACATTGACAGTGGAAACAGTAGCCTATCTTTGGGTCGGAGAATAGGCTATATCAGCGTAAGAAAACGCACTTTCCTAGCGGTCTCACCAAGATCAAACCTCTACAATCCTGAAAAAGATTCTCTGCCTCACCTGCACCTGTTCATTTTTTTCGCAGCCAACTCTGCAGAGATGTGCTTCCTTTAGCTAGCCTACCCCCTTAAGTTCTCTCTTGCTTGATAAAACCGGTTAATACAGGTCTGTGGATAAAACGACATGTCATCTGCATGTTTCTTAGTTGGGTTAGCCTTCCACAAAACAACCTGAGCCATGTAAAACGTTGACTGCAAGCAAGCTAGCTGGCTGTCGTATTCCCCCAATAGGCTATCTGAACGTGGCACACCCCGGCTGTCAGATTATTTAGGATCAAACGTCCTAAACTCGAGATCGGCTTTAAGAGACATTAATTGTGATCATGTAGTTTAATACTGTGTAGTCTGCTGTGTTTCCAGCTCACCTCAGGCCGTCAGGGCAGTCGCTCTACTCCCACGACATCTTCGACATATTTTGCGTCTCTGCCCTGGTCGACTCGCATGCATGCTTGTTCCCCCCTCCCTCCCATGTAGAGCTGCGCGTGCCCCCCGCATCGCGCATATGCTGCCCCTCCCTTTGCCTATCTCTCGAGGTGCAGGTGAATCTGAATTTGAAAACTTAATTTAGGAAGCTTCAATCAAAAATACGAATTGCAAAGCAAATCAGTTGAAACATGAAATCTTAGCCTATTTTTCCGAGGCATAGCCTATCTACAGCTGGCTGTCGGTTTTTTTTTGCTACCTAAACGTGGCGCTGGCTGGCTGTCAGATGTATGATAACTAAAAGTTCTAAACTCAACATTGTATTAGAGAGGTTGATTGTGAGCATATTTTGTACCCTAATATGTAGACTGTGTGTAGGGCTCTAGCCGACACCCAGGCATCTTCAAAATCTTTTGTGTGTCTTATAGGCGCTCAAGAGCCTGTCGCGTGCCTTCTCCCTCCCCACCGGAGTTGTTGCGTAGCATACCTACCTCACATCGCTCGTGCCCATTCTCGACGGGTCTGATGAATTTGTATGACTGACTTAAGTCTTTATTGTACAAAACTTCAATCAAAATTATGAATTATAAAGAAATCAAATGATATTGAAATATGAAATTATAATTGCCATATTATTTTCCCCTCCCTTGGAAGGGCAATATCAGCCAATGTGGGCAAAAGGGCCGTTGCTCGGGCACCGTGGGCAACTATGCTCTGCACGTGCCTGATGGAGAGCATGCCCTAAACATGGACTAAAACTTTGTGAATACGAAGTAACACATTAATCAAACACCACATTTAAAATGTCTGGCTAAATATGTACTTAAATCATATGAGTCGATAAAATAGGCCTCCATTTAAAAATCTAATTATATTAATTATGTAGATATTTTACAACACACTTCAACGAGTGTCCTTGTATAGTGTGTTGATGGACATTTTCACATTATTATTCACATTATTAAGCCCATTTTTGACAGAGGTGAGCCTCCTTCTCCATTCATTTCCATTTCTCAGGTCTTCCTCCAAAAAATGGCTGCCACGGATTGCCATCGAAAGGGGGGCGGGGTCACCTCTATTGTTCTGTTCTACCTCTACATGGGTTCTACATGTTGTTTATAACCTGACTGCGCAAACCTAGCTGCGCACAACTCAACCTCTGATTGTTGGAAACCGCTGTCGGTCAAAAAATTAGCTCACATGGTTGGCTGCCAGTGTCTAGCCCCTCCTGATAAGATCACGATGATAAAAAATACAATAATACAAGTCTCATGGCTTGTTGAGGGAAACT
>NC_085858.1:59143872-59151372 GCF_034702125.1 Engraulis encrasicolus | reverse complement strand
ATACTTAACACATTGAATACCGGCGCTGCTCACGGAATTATGTCGTAGAATACCAGCGTTCTAAGCCCTTTTTTACGTTTTTTTGTAGACTCACAGCTTATTATGTGATAGGGCCACTGAAATATGTTATGACTCGTTTGAAAGTGGAGACGCTGCCCTCTTAGTAGGTGAAAACTGTGTGTCTCTACGAGCTTTTATTGCCGAGTAAACCCACGCTAAACCGAAGTGGGTATCCATGGAATTCAGCTACAATCGGAGATATTGAGGTTTTTGTGAAGGGTGCGCTTCTTCAGAATGTGACGAGTTTGAAAGGGGATGAGTTGGTTTTAATCACAATTTGGTGCAAGGTTAGCTCTGACACACATCTCCCTGCACGTCAAGACACGCCTCCTGCTCTAAACCACTACGACACCGGCAATCAATGCCCTTCGAAATCCACGTTTTTCACACAGACTGAACACAAGCTCTTTGCACACATGCAGAAGGTCGGACATTTGCTAAAATAGTTCCCGATGACTCCCGAAATAATAGCCCAACATTGACAACAAATCCCAATGATATGATGCTTAGATGTAGCCCATCCGATCCATATGTAGCCATCTATGCTAGCTTCTGGCTTTTCACATACAGGAAGACAGTTCAACATAGGGGTGAATAATCAAATAAACTTATCTGGTTGGCGATCAAACTTCTAAATCGGAGCGCATTACTCCAATTACAATTCGGGTGCCATTTTGATCCAAGGAGCTGGTAAAGGTCTAGGTAGCAAGCCCAGAAAGTTCAAGATACTCCTGGCACGATATACAATGGTCTCTGTGTTTACCTATTGCGTGAAGTCAGACACAATACACGCTACCGATCGTGGGCTACTAGGGAAACAACAACATAGCACGATTCACGAATACGGCAGCACACCTCCTGCTCTGTCACACTACGACACCAGCAATCGATGCCCTTTGAAATCCCCGTTTTTCACGTGGACTGAACACAAACTCTTTGCACACATGCAGAGGGTGAGACATTTGCTAAAATAGCTCCCGATGACTCCCGAAATAATAGCCCAACATTGACAACAAATCCAAATGATATGATGCTTAGATGTAGCCTAGCCCATCCGATCCGAATCATATGCGGTGGCAGATGGACACTCCCAACTGAGATCGCTCCCGGACGTGTAGTCCCAGGTGTTTCTATCACTCCCGGACGTGTAGTCCCACCCTGATCGATAGTCTGGCTAGTGGGAGCGAGCCGACAGGGGAGCGTCCTGCGTTGGGAGCGACAATCAGGGAATCATGATATGTAGCCATGCTAGCTTCTGGCTTCTCACATACAGGAAGACACAGAAAACTTATCTTTTTGGCGATCAAACGTCCAAATCGGAGCGCATTACTGCAATCACATATCGGGTGCCATTTGGATCCAAGGATCTGGTAAAGGTCTAGCAAGTCCAGAAAGTTCAAGATACTCCAGGCACTACACAATGGTGTTTACCTATTGCGTGAAGTCAGAGACAACACATGCTACAGTGACCGTACTAGGGAAATCAATGCAGGCAGCGCGATAGGCGACATGGGTTGGCATCCAGACATCTTGGTAAGTTAAATTAAAATATCCAAATCATAACACTCAAACATCATAACAATCAAACAACTTTGGACTGCAAATGTTGTCATTTATGTCCATCACAGAGCTACCAAAATCACATATATTGTCCATTGAAGGGTGTAGATTCAAAATATGATATTTAAATGCAAAAACGTATGTTTACGTTTTGGTATACAACGCATGGGCGTGAAAAACGCATTATTGCGTCGTCGGTACTCAATGTGTTAACATGTAAGTACCGGTATACAGAGAAACTTACAAGACAAATAAGTGACATTTGGCCCCATTATGGCTACATTTGGGATCACTAAATATTCCTGTTTTATTGTTGAAAATCACACATTTAATAAATGTGTGATTTTCAACAATGAAACTGGAATATTTATGCATCTAGAAAAAAACCCCAAGACAATTAAATACATTTCATTATACTTTATTGCCTCCAAATGCTGTGACTGGTTAGGGTGGGCAAGTGGCTGGATTTGATGGATGGGTATAGCTGCACGGCAGGTGGTGGAGGACAGTAAAAGCAGGTACTCTATTGCCACATAGAGGTAGGTAGATCAGATCAGATTCGCGACATCTAGGAAAGAATAAAAAGATAAACCAAATTGAATTACTACATGCAAAAGTAACTTTGAAAACAGTGGCATTACGTTTTTTTTCTTCTTTTATTTAACCTTTATTTAACCAGGAAAATAAACCTGTTGAGATTAAAAATCTCTTTTAACAAGGGTGTCCTGGCCAAGTGGCGGCACAAATGCACTTGATTAATAGAGTAATAGACGGGAGAGGGGGGAGGGGTGTTATTAAAATTTGGTACCTGTTTTTGAGATCCGATTTGATTGACCCCTCCCACAGGTGACTGCAGTGTTCGTTCGCAGCACAGCATCTGAAAAGAGAATGTAGATGTTATTTCATATTTTATACATTTTAAATGACATGAGTAGTAGGCTACAGTAGATTGTACAACCATCTACGGAATTGTCAAAAGTAAAAGGGAGAAAAAGAATAGGAAAAAAAAAACTCAATCAAACAAAACCCTGCCAAAACATAACTTGCACTTGAGTAGATAGTAGCCCACTGATTCTAAGATCAGAGTACTGGTCAAATTGGAGGTTTTTTTAACCTAGCTTTTAGGTTTTTCAATAACAACAAAGCAGTAGGCTATCTATCTCATTGGGTGTGCCTACAGTAGAATAAACAGACTGGTCACTATGTTATATCATGTGCCATTGTTAAAGCTTTCTGCCAATTAGTAGGCCTAATGCTCCCACTACCCTGGACTTGTCAGTAGGCCTATCTGAGGTGTTTTTCCCCCTTATTCAGTCTTTTCCGAGATCCTGGTCTGGGGGCAGGCGTTTGTTTACATTTCACCATGAATTCACTTCTACTTTTACCTTTGACACCTCTAGTAAGCTACTCTCTGTGTTGAGGTATTACAAATGTTAGAGCAAGATTACATAGGCCTACATGGGCCACATTTCTGTATACGGTTTACCCCCTGTTGTTGATAGCTGAACAATACACACTGATCATGTTAAATAGCCAGCGCTTAAACACAAACCGACCATTGCATTACCCAATACAGACGTATACTTAAAAGCAGTTACATTAAAAGCAAGGACTTTCACAACGAACGAAGATTAGACCAGAGAGAGAGGTTAATAAATTGTGGAACCAACCTGTAGTATGCCTGTCAAAAAACAAGTTCCTCCAACGGGTGACTGCCTTCAGCAGCAGCACATCTGAAAAGACAATGTAGAAAAAAAACGATTCACTCGATTGCTTCAGTAGTAGGCTAGAATTACAGTGAGTCCAACACTTTCCGTGACAGACAGATATTGCTAGATAGTGCTCTGCTTTGTGCCAATTAGGTAGAAGATGCTCCATGCCTCAGTTAGCTAGCTCCCGGCTTTTGCTAGCTGTCGTTGGCCAGTTAGCTGGGATTGCTAGTGTTGTTGTTCTTTGATTGAAATTCCCTTGGCATTGATATCTGAAAGTGAATTTCAACCACAGAACAACACTTAATCAACCGTTACTGAGTATGAGGGTAGCAACTAAGATTAAATGTCACAGTTGTGTGTCACAGACGTTTGTTTTAGCTCCTGTTAAAAGGGTATCTAAGTTTCAGCGCATAACATGGAAACCGACGGTCCCAGACCTATGAAATCAACATGAAAACCGATAACACAAAATGCCTCATCTCTTAAGTCATCGGCGGTTGTATTTAATATAAAAACGTGTCAACTGCACTTACCTGCATAAACTGAAGTCTGACACACACTGGCGCTGGGGAAACTGAAGTGAGGCAAGCACGAGTTTCTCTTGACAGTTGATTTTGGCAGTCTTTTGGATTGCCGTAAGCGCACCAATGTAGAACGTTGCTGTCCCGCTCTCCACCCGAGGTTCAGATTAACCTGACACATGCCATAACCTGGCCATAACTCATTCATTCACAGTCCGCGCGTTTTAATGTGTTGTGGGAAGCCATAAACAACCCATATTTTAGCCAAATCTTGGGTTTTTTTGCTTTCCAGAGGATCGCCTCAATTCACCTTTGGCTAAGGCCCGCCCTAAAGTGCTTTTTGACCAATCACAGCGCAGCAAAAGGACGACCTCGGACAAACCTCGGACAGTTTTGACAGCGCTCCATTGAACTCAATGCTGAAATCGCATGTTTTCAAGTAGTTAGCGAGATACGGTCGTATTATTATTAAAATATGATTGGAAATTATGCCTGGGGTATTTGTGACAAATGTGCAAGTTTCCCCGCGATGTAACAGGTGGTAATCACTTTCCTCTTTACCTAAACCGGACTAATATTACTAGCAGCTGAGTCTGCCTTGAAGGGTCTCGGCAGCCTCACACTCGACTAGAAAGCACACGGATCAAAAACATACTTTGTGTGCTCCGAGCATGACACCACCTCATTCATGTCCCTTTTCAGTAAGGTTGTAAGCAAACCACGAACCTGTTTCAGAGTAGGATTTTGGATTTCTGACCTAATTAATGAAGAAACGCCGCTAGCAAAGTTAACTATTGGTCACGGCAGGAGTGTTTTGACTAGCAGCTGATGGACGTGACTTTGTTAAGCTACTGAAGATATAAACGCCAAACGTTAATGTTACACATTGCTGTGGTAGCTTTGAAGATGACTACAGCCATTAAGTTATGTGATTTCGTTTTCGTCTAGCAAGTTTGAGTCAGGGCTCAAAAGATATGCGAGCTCAGCTTACCATGGTGCTGGTTACAATGCCTATCGATACCCATAGAAGAGCCCATAACAGCTGTGATGCATCGCATGACCGTTCAGAAAATAAATACTTATATTCACAATACTATGAATGCGTTTTTTTATTTATTATGAGTGAATAACTGCTGCGATTTGCAGTCACTGCATAAATCACGTTGATATCTCAGCATTGAATGCTTATCTGTCCGACCTAGCAACTGTAACTAAAGAGGGCGGGGCTTAGCCAAAGGCGAATTCTCTGGCGCCCAGGTCAACCATAACCATGCCAAAATTTTGCCAAAATCTTATGGCTTGCCAAAAGGAAGCCATAAATTGCAGATATCTGCCAAAACAAAGCCAAAATATCTGCTATCTGGGCAGTCTTTATGTCGGCTTTGATAGCCTCTGCTTATACTATCCGAGATTTTCCATCCTTCTTACGGACCATCCCTTGTGGTCGTGGGGTGGTGGCTTGAGTTATACCAGTGAGCCCACGAATCATTAAGTTTACCACCAAGGCTGGAGCCTACAGTTACTGTAAATGGTGACATGCTATTCAACAGTGACGTCGTGGGTTTAACGAATTCCCCAACAAATGACGCAGAAGAGGAGAGGAGTTCTACGGACAACTAAATACGTGCTAGATGGACTGAAAGGAAAGGATGTCACCATTCTCAATGCTCA
This sequence comes from Engraulis encrasicolus, assembly GCF_034702125.1. Classification (NCBI taxonomy): domain Eukaryota; kingdom Metazoa; phylum Chordata; class Actinopteri; order Clupeiformes; family Engraulidae; genus Engraulis; species Engraulis encrasicolus. The sequence goes on along the minus strand of NC_085858.1, from coordinate 59,145,848 downwards.
GATTGGAGCAGACAACACAGGCTATGAAGACATGGATTGGGGAAGAAAAAAAATGGAGACCTCTGCTCACTGGTTATCGGACGCAGTACCTTCCGCCACAGAAGAATTCACAAGGCCCTAACACAGACAAGCAAATAGACCTCTACATGATCACCAAAAAGCTGGCTGGCGAATTTCAAAACACAGACAAACCAGTAAAGGACGAACACGGAAACTCACAATACGTAATGTATATGAAGACCAGCGGAGAAGATGTGAGGAAAACTTTACCGAGCTACTGTACCACCCTATTTGTAGAGAATTACTTGTGCACAATCCCTGGTGCAGAACAAAAAGATTACGTAAGTTTACCTCCTCGAAACGTCATTGCCATTGAATAAATGAATAAAAAGAAGAAAAAATAACTTAACCCTTTATCTCCCATAACGGCCGTGAACGTCCGGCTGGATCTGTACCATAACGGCCGCGGCCGGCCGGAATATTTTCATATGAAAATACGGCTGAACGGCCATCATCATGCAGTTTTTCCAGCTTTCAAACACTTTAGCTCAATATTACAGACCCTCCTCGATATACTTTCAGTATAAAAACTATATGTTTATATTATTTTATTTTTCAGTATTTTAGATTTTATTTCGAGATGCGCCGCTTTATGCGACTTGGCAATCTGCTGTCAATTCAAATGACGGCCGTCCGAGATTGAATGGCTACAAACACAACCATTCTGTTTCTACAACCAATATACACTAAATATGAAAACTTCCAACCCTCTTCGATCTATTTTCATGGTCAACAGCACATGTTTATGACTATTTAGGCTATTTTTAGATCATGTTGTTTTATTAGGCTTATGAGATGGTGTTCAACTGTGATGGGTTCTGCCATGGTCCTAAATAGCAAACACAACTGTCCAGCCGATGTCTACAAGCTGCATATTAAAAATGTCAACTGTCTTCGGTGTGTTTTCAGAGTCAAACCATATGTTGGTATCCAACTATCTTAGTTTCCTGGAACAACGAACCGCGACAGCTCTGCGTAACAGGCGCATCGTGTGAAGGAAGCGCAGCATGGAACAAGCCTACTCATTTTGCGTGTCAGCTTTGGCAAAGCAGTCAAGGACTGTTACTACTCCACGTTGTCCCTCATAAAAATATGCGTGAAGACGTTGAGTTGAATGCTAACTTCCAATAATAGCCTACCAACGTGGTGTTTGTAGCACTTCAATTCCGTATTAGTCGGTGATGCCTGGCGCGTATTACCTGTGCCAAATTGCGGGGGGGGAAACTTCCAAAGCTCCATTCATGTCCTGTCTGCTATCGCGGACACTTCTACGGTTATCCTTACACGTTTTTGGCATGGTTTAGTTCAAACATTATTAGCTAGTGTAGTCCATTACACTTGTCCTATAATCCATAGCCCTACTTCTTGAAAAAAGGACTTCTGGGTGAATGACATTTGTTGTCGTCACATGTTCATTGTTCAACGTTGACCCTGGATAGACGGAAGGATAGATAGATAGATAGGTAGATAGATAGGCCTAAATATAGAGATATATAGATAGATAGGCCTAGATAATATTGGATTTTATCACATTTTTATCATTTAATCCACATCAAAGGCACTCTATGGGAATACTGAACAATTAATTATCCATAAATGATATACCATTTGAAAGTGTGTTTTCTCTACTTCAATATGAAAGTAACTTGTAATTGACACTTTCCATTTCTTTTCAAGTTATTTGACATTATTTAAAATATGACCAAAATGCATCTTTTTTCTTAGAATTCTTGGTAGAATTCCGGCCTATTCAAAAAAAATTCTGGTAGCTAAAGGGTTAAAGATAAAAAAAATCCAAAAGGAGTGAGCAAATCTTTTTTCAAAAAATACTGAACCAACCTATGCCAACAGCGCCCCAGGCAGCATTGCCAATAAACAGCCATAAGCCCAGCAGAGCAGAGATCAAAAAAGCTAGG
>NC_085858.1:59133872-59138872 GCF_034702125.1 Engraulis encrasicolus | reverse complement strand
ACAGCCTTTTGAATATAACATGTCAAAATCATCAGTTTTGGGCAAAAACCTGTGGCGCCGAGAGGGTTAAACATCCTCCTATTCAACCACAACCTGAGTGTGTGTCGAATCGATCGAACAGCAGGGTAAGGGAGGCGAAAGGGGAGGTGGTGGGTGCGAGCGAGAACTAAAATTTCTGACTGGAGACAGGTGAGTGGAGAATAAATGCTAGTTAATTAAGTGGTGTTCCAAATTTTCTGTGCGCTTCTTTCACGCTTCTTTCGTGCTGATTTCAAACGATTGACAGTTGAGTGAATAATAGAATGCAGTTGGTAAATTGGCATGCCAAATTTCATGACGCTTCTCTCGAACTTGTGTTTTTAACAAAACATGCATTTGAATTCTGCCATTGTATCACACTTGCCATTTAAAACCCAATTTAGCTCCAAAGCCAACTCAGAACCGACCAGTGGGAGTCTCTAATAGAGTACATGTGGTTTAGAACCAATAGCAACTCCTGATATGGCAGATATGGTTTAGAACAGACCAATCAGAGTGTGCATGTGGTTTGCTTTTGACATGAAAGAAACATAATATGCACAGCCCAGCCCAGCACAGCACAGCACAGCACAACACAGCACAGGACAGGACAGGACAGGACAGGACAGGACAGGACAGCACAGCACAGCACAACACAACACAACACAACACAACACAACACAACACAACACAACACAACACAACACAACACAACACAACACAACACAACACACAACACAACACAACACAGGACAGGACAGCACAGGACAGGACAGGACAGCACAGCACGTCATAAGACAGCACAGCACAGCACAGCACAGCACAGCACAGCACAGCACAGCACAGCACAGCACAGCACAGCACAGCACAGCACAGCACAGCACAGCACAGGACAGCACAGCACAGGACAGCACAGGACAGCACAGGACGTCATAAGTTAGCACAGCACAGCACAGCACAGCACAACACAACACAACACAACACAACACAACACAACACAGCACAACACAACACAACACAACAGGACAGGACAGGACAGGACAGCACGTCATAAGACAGGACAGCACAGGACACCAAGTCATAAGTCAGCCACGACGTCAGGACAGCAGAGGACAGGACAGGACAGGACGTCATAAGACAGCCACGACGTCAGGACAGGACAGGACAGGACAGGACAGGACAGGACAGCACGTCATAAGACAGCCACGACGTCAGGACAGGACAGCATGTCATAAGACAGCCACGACGTCAGGACAGGACAGGACAGGACAGGACAGGACAGGACAGGACAGGACAGGACAGGACAGGACAGGACAGCACAGCACAGCACAGCACAGCACAGCACAGCACAGCACAGCACAGCACAGCACAACACAGCACAGCACAGCACAGCACAGCACAGCACAGCACAGCACAGCACAGCACAGGACAGCACAGCAAAGGGCAGCACAGGACGTCATAAGTTAGCACAGCACAGCACAGCACAACACAGCACAACTAAGTACGTACAACACAAAACAACACAACACAGCACAACACAATACAGGACAGGACAGGACAGGACAGGACAGGACAGGACGTCATAAGACAGCCACGACGTCAGCACAGGACAGGACAGGACAGCACAGGACAGGACAGGACAGCACGTCATAAGACAGCCACGACGTCAGGACAGCACAGGACAGGACAGGACAGGACAGGACAGCACGTCATAAGACAGGACAGGACAGGACAGCAAGTCATAAGACAGCAACAACGTCAGGACAGCGCAGGACAGCACAGGACACCAAGTCATAAGTCAGCCACGACGTCAGGACAGCAGAGGACAGGACAGGACAGGACGTCATAAGACAGCCACGACGTCAGGACAGGACAGGACAGGACAGGACAGGACAGGACAGGACAGGACAGGACAGGACGTCATAAGACAGCCATGACGTCAGGACAGGACAGGACAGCACGTCATAAGACAGCCACAACGTCAGGACAGCACAGGACAGGACAGGACAGGACAGCACGTCATAAGACACGACAGGACAGGACAGGACAGGACAGCACGTCATAAGACAGCCACGACGTCAGGACAGCACAGGACAGGACAGGACAGGACAGCACGTCATAAGACAGCCACGACGTCAGGACAGCACAGGACAGGACAGGACAGGACAGCACGTCATAAGACAGGACAGCACGTCATAAAACAGCCACGACGACAGGACAGGACAGGACAGGACAGGACAGGACAGGACGTCATAAGACAGCACAGCACAGCACAGCACAGCACAGCACAGCACAGCACAGCCAGCAACAGTACAGCACAGCACAGCACAGCACGACACAGCAAAGCACAGCACAGCACAGCACAACACAGGACAGCACAACACAGGACAGCACAGGACGTCATAAGTTAGCACAGCACAGCACAGCACAACACAGCACAACACAACACAACACAACACAACACAACACAACACAACACAACACAACACAACACAGGACAGGACAGGACAGGACGTCATAAGACAGCCACGACGTCAGCACAGGACAGGACAGGACAGCACAGGACAGGACAGGACAGCACGTCATAAGACAGCCACGACGTCAGGACAGCACAGGACAGGACAGGACAGGACAGGACAGCACGTCATAAGACAGGACAGGACAGGACAGTACGTCATAAGACAGCCACGACGTCAGGACAGCACAGGACAGGACAGGACAGGACAGGACAGCACGTCATAAGACAGCCACGACGTCAGGACAGCAGAGGACAGGACAGGACAGCATGTCATAAGACAGCCACGACTTCAGGACAGGACAGGACAGGACAGGACAGGACAGGACAGGACAGGACAGCACGTCATAAGACAGCCATGACGTCAGGACAGGACAGGACAGCACGTCATAAGACAGCCACAACGTCAGGACAGCACAGGACAGGACAGGACAGGACAGCACGTCATAAGACAGGACAGGACAGGACAGGACAGCACGTCATAAGACAGCCACGACGTCAGGACAGCAGAGGACAGGACAGGACAGGACAGCAAGTCATAAGACAGCAACAACGTCAGGACAGCGCAGGACAGCACAGGACAGGACAGCACGTCATAAGACAGGACAGCACGTCATAAAACAGCCACGACGTCAGGACAGGACAGCACGTCATACGACAGCCACGACGTCAGGACAGGACAGCACGTCATAAGACAGCCACGACGTCAGGACAGCACAGGACAGGACAGCACAGCACGTCATAAGACAGGACAGCACGTCATAAGACAGGACAGGACAGGACAGCACGTCATAAGACAGGACAGCACGTCATAAGACAGGATAGCAGAGGACAGGACAGCACGTCATAAGACAGCACAGCACGTCATAAGACAGCCACGACGTCAGGACAGCAGAGGACAGGACAGGACAGGACAGGACAGCACGTCATAAGACAGGACAGCACGTCATAAGACAGGACAGCACGTCATAAGACAGCAACAACGTCAGGACAGCGCAGGACAGGACAGGACAGCAAGTCATAAGACAGCAACAACGTCAGGACAGCGCAGGACAGCACAGGACACCAAGTCATAAGTCAGCCACGACGTCAGGACAGCAGAGGACAGGACAGGACAGGACAGCTCAGCACGTCATAAGACAGCACAGCACGTCATAAGACAGCCACGACGTCAGCACAGCACAGGACAGCACAGCACAGCACAGCACAGCACAGCAGAGGACAGGACAGGACAGGACAGCAAGTCATAAGACAGCAACAACGTCAGGACAGCGCAGGACAGCACAGGACAGGACAGCACAGCACGTCATAAGACAGCCATAAGACGTCAGTACAGCTCTGTGGTCTCAACACTACTCAGTAGGGCTGGGTAAAATAATCGATTTAATCGATAATCGACCAATCTAATCTAAAATTCACATAATCGATTCACAGGGCACAAAATCGATTTTTTTGGTTCTTTTTCTTTTTGTTTAATTTAGGTCTATGGAAAATACCCAGTAGGTATTAGTCAATTAGGCCTAGGACTACTTATTACACATTAGCAATCTGTTAACACTGTCAAGCCGTATCAAAATAGGCAGCAGCATCTTTTGGGGGAAGTCCTGGCATCAAGAAGGGAACGGATTGAATCGATTCGGAATGAATCGAATCGAATCGAATTGAATCGTGATTAATCGATTCAAAGCCCTAAGAATCTAAATCAAATCGATACAGGAACATGGCTGTGATACCCAGCCCTACTACTCAGAGGCCCCGGTTACATGGGATATTTAATCCGAATTAAGTCCACTTCACTTATTTCCAAATAAAACTTAATTCCGTGAACAAAATTCAAGAGACACCGCACACTGCTTACTTTTCTTTACTTTATTTCTTGGAGCGAACAACGCGTTTCGCCCAATGCGTCATCAGGTTCGCTCATAGAGAAAAGTAAGCAGTGTGTGGTGTCTCTTGAATTTTGTTCATTGATTCACCTTCTCCTGCCTCACACCTGCACCTGCATTACTGAGGGCTTGTGCATAAGGACTCTCTAAAACTTAATTCTGATTTGAAAACATCATATAAGCAATTAACAATTCGTTATTAATTGAAAGCGGAGTGTGAACTCGATGGACATATTTTACATGACATTGCATAGCATTTACAAAACGCATTTGACCAAAGCGACTTACAAGGAGAACATTTAAAGCAAGAGTAGGGCGCTCTGTACAGTAGCAATACTGACAGTATTGTCCAACACATGGTAAAGAATGTAGCATAAAATAATAAGAACAAAGGTTTTGGATAATAAACAAAGACATCTACTGTAAATGCAGTCTACAGTAGCTGACAGGTTTTTTTTGTTCTGAATCATTCATTTGGAATGATTGGAGGAGTTTTATGGCTCCTGATTGGAATAGTCCTGGGTAATTAGCGGTGTCAGATTTGTAACCTAAAGGTTGCCGGTTCGACTCCCCGACCGGAG
>NC_085858.1:59104512-59126275 GCF_034702125.1 Engraulis encrasicolus | reverse complement strand
TCCTCCTCTGCCTGCCGCCCTAGTTTCATTCTAGCATGACAACTGTCGACAGGCCCTTTTGCCAGAAACTGTAATGCAGATTCACCAGTGCGTCACGTTACTTCAGGAAACGAAGAGAAGAAAACGAAATGTTCATTATGAAACTAGTTAGCCCACTGACGGTCGAATAGCGGTAAACTAGCCTAGGCTAGGCTATATGAATTTGTGCTGTATGCTACAAACTAAGGCTCCATTAGCTTAAGAGGCTAGTTAGTTCTTCCAGCAAAGTTAGCAGTAGTCCAGTTTAACCCTCTAGCTACCATAACGGCCGTGAACGTCCGGCTGGATCTGTACCAGAACGGCCGCGGCCGGCCGGAATATTTTCATATGAAAATACGGCTGAACGGCCGTCATAATGCAGTTTTTCCAGCTTTCAAACACTTTAGCTCAATATTACAGACCCTCCTCGATATACTTTCAGTATAAAAACTATATGTTTAAATTATATTATTTTTCAGTATTTAGATTTTATTACGAGGTGCGCCGCTTTATGCGATTTGGCAATCTGCCGTGAATTCAAATGACGGCCGTCCGAGATTGGATGGCTACAAACACAACCATTCTGTTTCTACAACCAATATACACTAAATATGAAAACTTCCAACCCTCTTCGATCTATTTTCATGGTCAACAGCACATGTTTATGACTATTTAGGCTATGTTTAGATCATGTTGTTTTATTAGGCTTATGAGATGGTGTTCAACTGTGATGAGTTCTGCCATGGTCCTAAATAGCAAACACAACTGTCCAGCCGATGTCTACACGCTACATATTAAAAATGTAAACTGTCTTCGATGTGTTTTCAGAGTCAAACCATATGTTGGTATCCAACTATCTTAGTTTCCTGGAACAACGGACAGCGACAGCTCTGCGTAACAGCGCATCTGGAAGCGCAGCATGATAGGCTACTCATTTTGCGTGTCAGCAAAGCAGTCAAGGACTGTTACTACTCCACGTGTCCTTCATAAAAATGTGCGTGAAGACGTTGAGTTGAATGCTAACTTCCAATAATAGCTTACCAACGTGGTGTTTGTAGCACTTCAATTCCGTATTACTCGGTGATGCCTGGCGCGTCTTACCTGTGCCAAATTGGGAGGGGAAACTTCCTTACAGCTCCATTCATGTCCTGTCTGCTATCGCGGACACTTCTACGGTTATTTACACGTCTTTGGCATGGTTTAGTTCAAACATTATTAGCTAGTGTAGTCCATTACAGTTATACCGCTTGAAAACAGGACTTTTGGGTGAACGACATTTGTTGTCGTCACATGATCATTGTTCAACTTTGACCCTGGATGGATGGATGGATAGACGAAGGATAGATAGATAGATGTATAGAGAGATCGATAGATAGATGGATAGGCCTAAATATATGGATATGTAGATAGATAGGCCTAGATAATATCGGATTTTATCACATTTTTATCATTTAATCCACATCAAAGGCACTCTATGGGAATACTGAACAATTAATTATCCATAAATGATATACCATTTGAAAGTGTGTTTTCTCTACTTTAATATGAAAGTAACTTGTAATTGACACTTTTCATTTCTTTTCAAGTTATTTCACATTATTTAAAATATGACCAAAATGTCAATTTTTCCTTAGAATTCCTGGTAGAATTCCGACCTATTCAAAAAAAATCCTGGTAGCTAGAGGGTTAAATAGCTTAAACCTACTTTGCCTATTATTTAAACATTCTCACAACAAACATCACATTTGAATTTATACGACTCTTACCTTTATAATCAGGATATTTGCTCCGGGAAAAGAATGGCGAGCTGCAAGATGTCCGCCGTCTAAACGGAAGTAACTTGTTGAAACCGGATGTGGAGGTCACTCTCAGTCAGTGTAAGACATTTAACTCTTCAAAACAACACCACCCATAGAGCTTTTTGTGCACTTCCAGTGTTAAAACAACACCACAATCAACTCCCAGTAACTCCAATTAACTCCTGGATATTTAACACCAGGAAAATCAACTCAAAACTACACTTTCAGTTTTGCTGTGTAGCCACAGCCAAATTTTACCAGCATTTGGCCAGTGTCAAACCCTGCCCCACATAGTCGATTACACCACATACTGGTTTTAAAAATCTCTGATGTGCAACTACATGAGTATCATTATGTGTGTGTGTGTGTGTGTGTGTGTGTGTGTGTGTGTGTGTGTGTGTGTGTGTGTGTGTGTGTGTGTGTGTGTGTGTGTGTGTGTGTGTGTGTGTGTGCACGTGTGCGTGTGTGTCTGTGTGTCTGTCTGTCTGTAGAATCCCCCGTTGATGTGTTTATGGAGGCGCTTACTGCCACCAGCTCAGCTCAGGATGGAGGCCATGTTGGGACCCCTAATCTCTCAGCTCAGGATGGCGGCCATATTGTGGCCCCTCATCTCTCAGCTCAGGATGGCAGCCATGTTGGGATCCCTAACCTGTCAGCTCAGGATGGCGGCCATGTTGTGACCTCTAACCTGTCAGCTCAGGATGGCAGCCATGTTGGGACCCCTAACCTCTCAGCTCAGGATGGAGGCCATGTTGGGACCCCTAATCTCTCAGCTCAGGATGGCGGCCATATTGTGGCTCCTCATATTTCCCAGTGTGCCGTTCAGGGGAACCTCACCATCACCTCACATCACCACCACTGCCATGGTGAGTTACATTAGGTGCATTCCACTTTGCAGAACGTCTACATACGCACGCACACAGAAATGCATTCTGGACTGAAAATGTTGCATGATGGTTAAAAATCTTCTCCGACAGATTGCAGTCATGTTGCAACGAAGATGCAATGTGTGTCATGATGTCAAACTCTCATGGGATCACTGCAGTCGCAGAAGGACCTTGCAACTCCTGCAGTAGCTTATCTCTGTTGATGGTTGTTGCAAGGGTCTGCATAGTGTATGCAGTGACGCACCCTTAAACTGGTTGGCCAAAACTTCACTGACATTTGTGTAGAAGCGTTGTAAATTTCTATAAATTTGTGGTCGGCTTTAAATGCACTGTGTATAGCACAACCCACGCCCTGACAGCAAGTTCTCGCTGATACTGTATACTTCGCATTGTTGGCCAACGTTTCCTGAAATCAAATGCACCCATTTACACTGTCACTGCTACCACGAGTGATACTGACGCCGTAACCATAACACAAAATTGACGCTTTCACAGCCCTGCCTTAAAACCATCCCAGCAAGGCAATGAAATTCTAGCTATGCAAACTCAATATTGGTCAGTGGTAACTCACATGCCGTGTTTGTGTAAACCGATAAAAAAATTACATGTTTGAAAATATCCATATACGTGTAAATAGCATCTTATAAACGGTTTACACATAAACAGAGTTGGAAGCACATTTCAAAACTCCTCAATTTAGAAATCTCCCATTTAGGGGGCTAAATACCCTTGCCACAATGGAGTTTTTATTTGTTGTGATTATACCATATGTTAACAGATAAAACATATACAGTATATCCACATTTTAAAATATCCAGATATGCGTAACCAGCACCTAAAGTTGTTCCTGTGCCCCTCTGTAGGTCCTGTGAATTCAGTTCTAATGACACGCGCTCAGGAACCAGGTGAGTGGCACGTTTCACATGAACACTAGTGGTGTAAATAATATGCAATTTGAATGGATGCATCAATCCTAGGTCCGTGTAACGCTTTGCAGTGCTTTGATCCATTTTTGGAATTCACATGAAAAAGATGAAAATTGGGTTCAAAACTTCAATTTTAAATTTTCCAGACAACTCAGAAAACAAAAAATGTACGTTGTTTGTTAATTTCATTGTAATTTGTCGGTGGCCTTTGAAAGAGAAAATATGTGAATTTGAAACCAAAGTAAAATGAGTCAATATTTCAATTTTCAATTTCTGTGTGTTGGTTGGACTGAACCATTGGCGCGGGGACAGTTGTCTGGAAAATTGAAAATTGAAATTTTGAACCCATTTTTCATCTTTCTCAAGTAAATTCGGAAAATGGATCAAAGCACTGCAAAGCATTACACGGACCAATCCTACAGCCCACGATTCAATTAATCGATTCATCCACAAGAGGTTTAATTAATCGTTACTAATCGATTTTTGTCAATTATTGCACTCATTTTGTGGCATTTTTTTTTTTTGTGAGGCATTTTATTTCTCTCAGTAACACTGACCATAGTAAAGATGCTCCTCAAATGAAATGCATGCAGATGTTTCAGCTTTTGTTGAATTTAACATTTCAAACATCAGCCAAGCCAGTAGGGTAAAACAAAATATGAACCATTGATTTGAATCGAATCGTGGAGCATATTCAAGTATCAAAAATAATTGAATCGCTGGCCTAAGAAATCTATATCGAAAATCCAAATCCACTACAGCATGTATTACTATTTGCATATAAAACTGGAATTGAGTACAATACAAGCGCCAGAAGTAACACTCATCAGAGTGCTTTCAAGGTGGTCAGTCACTTTGAAACAATGGTGTTGCTTCTTCAATGGTGTTGCTTTTCCAATGGTGTTGCTTCTTCTGCTGTAGGAAACAATGCAACACTTGTTCTATCAACGGCCTAATAACAATAATGTAATAACTACACCAGGTGACAATCATTTTAACACTTACAACATGAATTACACAAAAGCAATTTCTGCTGGAATTATGCTTTCCTACAGACAAATCGCCAACGATTGCAGAGTTCAAAGCACACATGTGTTCACATTATGAAGCGTTGCAAGAGTATAATTCTTTACCTGGACAAGAGGTCCTGCTGACTGACCGCTACACTCCGCTGATGATCATTGAGAAACACAGAGATCAAGAGGAGAGGGAGAAGGAGATTTGCAGGAGTGGACCAGGCTTCATTGGTGCCAGAATTGAGGAATATAAAAGCACCACAGTGGACCAGTTCTTTAGACCGAATGATCATGGCCGCGTTCCCAGAGCAGTGATTCTCCAGGGCAATTCTGGTCATGGCAAGTCCCTTACTGCTCAGAAGATCATACTGGACTGGGCATCAGGAAGTCTCTACCAGAATCAGTTTGCACTCGTTTTACACCTGAGCTGCAAAGAACTCAACCTCATATACAGTAAAGGAGTGCAAAAGAGTGTTGCAGGTCTTGTTAGCTTGAGTCAGAAATTTACCTCACTGGTCCTAAAGAAACTGAAGGACTTGCCTCAGAAGGTGCTCCTTCTTCTTGATGGATTTGACGAGCTCCAATTCCCAGTGTGTGAAGTCAGCAATTCTCCAGTGGAAGACTTTTCCACACCAGCTCCAGTTGAGGTCATCCTGGGTGCGCTGCTGAAGGGGAGCATCCTCTCTGAGTGCCACCTGCTGGTCACCACCAGGCCCTCTGCTTCAGGTGAACTGAACAAGCTGCTCAAACGTCCTGTACGCTGCACTGAGGTGCTGGGCTTCACTGAGGAGGGCGTACACGAGTACATCAAGAGGTTCTGTAAAGATGACGAGGTCTGGAAGAATGTATCCAGCAGAGTAATGTCAAATGAAACCCTCTTCACCTCCTGCTTCATTCCTGTCATCTGCTGGATCGTCTGCACTGTTTTTAGGGACCATTTGCAAAAGAATGTAGAACTGACCAATAGCCTGGAAACAACCACCTCAATATTTGTCAACTTTGTGTCCATTCTGTTGAAGCACCACTGCCGTGGTTTGAGGCAGCCTGTAGCAGCTCTGCTGAGGAGCCTGGGCCAGCTGGCAGAGACAGGGATACAGAAGCAGCAAGTTCTGTTCAGCAAGGGAGTTGTGTTCAACACAGTATCTGACCCAACCAGTGTCCCCTTCCTGTGTAAATTTCTTGTGAAGGAGACAGTGGACACGGTGGAAATGTTCAGTTTCATGCATCTGAGCTTTCAGGAATTCTTCTCTGCCCTCCACTACATACTGTCCCAAGATGAAGAGATGATCAAGGAGTTGCTTACATCCACAAGGCCCTCCAAAGACAGAATCCATCGTCTACCTGTCATTCAGTTCCTCTTTGGTCTTTCAAATGTGAAGGTGATGCAAGTTCTGCAGAAGCATGGCCTGAACCCCAACCCCCAATCTAAAGAGCAGCTTAAAGAGTGGCTACTCTATCATATCAATACAAACTCTGGGAAAAAACATGTGATGCGCTTCATTCTCCACTGTCTGTACGAGCTCCATGAAGAGGACTTTGTGAAGAGTACAATGGCAATATGAGGTAAGGTGAGCCTTGTGTCCATCTCTCTGACAAGGACAGACTGCTGGGTACTGCTGTACTGCCTGCAGTGTTGCCCCACCATCCCAAGTCTGGAGCTGAAACGGTGCAAAATCACATCAGATAAGCTGAGATTGCTGCAGCCTGCTCTGAGCAGGTGTCAAGAGCTGGGGTGAGTGTGAAATGTATTCCATTGGTGTGTGTGTGTGTGTGTGTGTGTGTGTGTGTGTGTGTGTGTGTGTGTGTGTGTGTGTGTGTGTGTGTGTGTGTGTGTGTGTGTGTGTGTGTGTGTGTGTGTGTGTGTGGTGAACCTGACAATTAGACATACGTACAGCGTCTCCAAAGAGGGTAGACAATAGGAAGATACTTCAAGCTCTGACTTTTTCCGGGATCCATGTAATGTCAGGTGAACGTTGGTCAGGAGACCTTTGGAGTCTTACGGTTGAGAATCAATGGAGTCCTCTTAGGGCTGTAGATGGCGCTAGCACACATCTTGTGCAAGCTTCCACCAAACATCACAAAAAGAGAAGAAGTAGGGGACAATGGGGTGCCTAACATGGCTTTCTTTTAGCTTGGCTTTCTTTTAGCAAGATCTTGTTATATCAGTCCCTCCAGGATTTTGCACAAGGATTTTGTGATTTTTGCGGTCAAAATGTCTGATTTTGTGGCGGCATTTTCTCATTTTTTGCAAAGATTTTGCGGCATTTTCTCATTTTTTGCAAAGATTTTGCATCCCTTTCTGGGTTTTTTGGTAACTGAAAACCACAATCAGTCTAAGCAGGCTTAAGACAAAAGAGAGAGAGATTCAGAAACACACTTCCTATATAATAGAATAATAAAATATTGTCAAAAACTGCCAGAGCGTCTTATAAGCCAGTATAAGATTTAAAAAAAAATCAAGGCCGCGACACTCATGAATCTCTGTCGATATTTTAGAACGACTTCGGGGGAAAACGGGACTGCGCGTTATGAAAAAATACTTGTGGGTATAGCCTACCAGTAGGCTGATGAAGAGCGTCGCGGGGTAGGCTACAGTAGCCAGGCTGTATGCAAGCGTTACAATGTCACCTGTTGGAAGACGCGTCTCTCTCTCTCTCTCTCTCTCTCTCTCTCTCTCTCTCTCTCGTGCTCGTATTGCAAGCTGTTGCATATTATTTGCTTGATGCAAAGTTGTGATGGCATACACGCTCTCGTTGACATGGTTGTGTCCATGGTTGCATGCATTCGCAAGACGTTATTGCAATAACTACAGTGAAAGCGTGGAAGGGCCGTTCACTTCCTATCTCGGTGTCCTTGACTGAAACAAGTCGCAAAACTCCACACTTCCGAATCCTTTGCGATACTCATGAACGACCATCCGGGTACTTTGCTCTTAAATTTGCGTTACGCCCCTTTATGGGTGAAAACAAACCGAATGTCTCATTGACTTACATGCTAAATCGGCTAGCCTAAATGAACACATTCCATGCTTCAGCCACGGCTGTTTGGCTATATTATTTGAACAGCCGGCAACACAACACGTTTTCGGCATGTTGTGCGTGAACAACGATAGTCTACAGGTCCGTATCTTACGTTTATTAAACCCCAACATCACCAATTTACTTGCATGGGTTGTTTTCCCCCATAAATGGGCGTAACGCACATGGAAAACGTCACGCCGTTCATGAGTATCGGCACTACAGTGATTGTTATCAGAAGGCTTGTGCCTACGCATAGACATAGACCCTTAAATTACAAACATTAGCGAACATTGAAAAAAGATCAGACAACGACCGTCGGGTAGCATGCTCATGAAAGCGACAGGGGAGAGTGGAGAAGTTGCGCAAAAATGTAACGTAAGATGTTTGCTACTGTGCGACAGCACCGCCACTATTTCATGACTGCATACACTTTTTCGTCATGGATAAATGGTCAACAATACTTTTTCCAGGCAGGATTGCACTGAAAAGTAGGCTACTGCTGTTAAAAAAAAAGGTCACGGATGTGCAGCACCGACGCCTGCGTGTAGGCTATGTGTGAGGGATGGGAGGAGAGAGACGCGGTGCAGCTGAGATGAGGGTCGCGACTTCCGAAATAGCAGGCAATTCTTTTTCAATGTTTCAGTGACATATTAACAAAAATGCTTCCTATTGGTTTTCGTCTCCGGTGGTATTGTAGTCACATTTTAATTTTTTTTTGACAAAAATATAAATCCATAAACTCCACAGAATGTTGGAGGGGACAAAGGGGAAAATTTGCGGGGAATATGCGGCTTTACAGGAATTACGCGGCATCGTGAAATTATGCGGAATATCATTGAATTTGCATGAATCCACGCAATCGCTGAATCGCGAAAAACTGGAGGGACTGTATAATGGGGCGCCTAAGTCTCCACCCTTCTGGGCAGCTCATGGGGCTGGGAAAGCAATGGACTGATCAAACCTATTTTCCGATCCACCTCGCATCCCCCCTCAACATGCTGTGCCTCAGAATTAATGATAACCAATGGTGTGATTGTCGACTTCACTTGTCAATCGATTTGTGAGTTATGTGCATGCAAAAATGTGTAATTATTTGGACTACACAACAGAAGTCGCATGTCCAACGTGCAGCCAATATGTCTGACGTGCAGCTAATTCAGCCACGTTGCAGCGGTTGGGCTGGCTCGGTTCACGTCAAATACCTGAGGTGCACGTTATAGTCTTTAACCCAGTTTTGCACAAAAAAACAAAATTATCTTTCTTGCCTGCCGAAAATTAGCAGTCTTACAACGGCAATCCAAGCCTTTACCAATTCACTTGTCATATGTGAAATCCACAGCACATGCCAAACGGAATGAGGATTTAGCTTGACTCGCTCCATTTACTCCCATTCAAGTTTCTGAGAGCTTCAGGACTGGAAGAGCGTGCCTTGACCTAGGTGTCCCATGCCCTCTTTGGAGACCAAACATGAGCTCACTCTTTTGCATTGGATGGGGTTTAATCTACCATCTTTGGTGTCTCTCTTCAAAGGTTAAATGTGGTGAACCTGTCAGATGTGGATGTTTCCGATGTGGTCTCAGCTGTGGGAGAAGGGAAGACCATCAGTGAGCTATGGTATGAAAATGAGTTACATTACAATACATTACATTACATTACATTGCATTTGGCAGACGCTTTATAACCAAAGCGACTTTCAAAAGAGGACATAATCAAGCCAACATCACAAGCAAATACAAAGTGCACAGGAAATATACAGAACAACAAGTGCAGTTGCAAAGAGGGGTTAGTTTTTTTTTTTTTACATTTAAAAAAAAAATAAATACAGAGTAAATAACGAGTAAACACACACACAAACACATACACACACACACAAACTAAACTAGACATCATGTCAAGAGGCTGCCCTGGGGCTAGGTCAGCTCAAGCATTAGTCTAGTACCCCTATACTCAAATAGCAGCCCGCTAATATAATAATATATATATATATATTTTTTTTTTGGTCCGCTCATATTTTGAAATCGCGCCACAGACGCTATGAAGAAGCATGCCATGCCCCGCCCCCTCAGGCTGTATCTCACTGCAGGCTCCGGACAGAAGCACCTACGACGCTGGCATTAGAGGTTGTGAGGTAGACTACAAGGGAAGGACTGTATCAGAGCCTGTAAATAAATTATTCACAAAGTTCTCTATGCATCGTTTTTGAAAGTAATGGTCCACATTTGATTGCAAACAGTGTGTTAGGACTTCGATTTGGTTTAGTAGTAGCTGTAGCTAGTTGCTAACACAAATGAAGGCAAACTGTGTTTGAGCTCTGCTGGCAGCTAACTATTGGTAGCCTATTAAAAACGAATTGCTTAATAAACTTTTCACACTTTTAAACAGTCCCCAAATAGTTCGTTTGGAATGCAAAGACCCTCATAAGACTGCAAACAAAGTTATGAGCAACTTGACAATGTATTATTGGCTTTTGCATTTAATCAACATTGCATCAAATGTGCCATTTTCTTGTTGACAAAACCTGGTGTTCTCCTATCTATGTGTCCTCCTCTTTGTTGGGTCCATTATTGCATCTGATTCTCATTATGCATGTGAGAGCTGCATAAACAAAGTCATAATAAGCAACATTTGTTTGAAAAGTGTTATCTTCAGGCTTATTGGTTTTCTCACTAAGAAATAAATGTTAATGAATGTAATCTGCAAATATAGGCTAACAGATAATCTTTTAAAAGATAATCATTTAAAAAAAATACAGAAGGGTGGGTGGCAATGAGAGCAAGGCAGGCAACTCACCTCTTTACTTGTTTCTTGAGTTATTATGCTGCACATTAGAGATATTCTCAAAATAACCTGCTGCGTTTCCCAAAAACTCTTAAGTAGTACTTAAGCCTAAGTAGTACTTAAGTGTGAGAGGTCGCCTAAGCATTGTATCAGAAATAGGTCTCACATCATCACTAAAAGCTTATACGTACACTATTTTACCTCACACATGCATTTGCCGCAACCATTTTATTTGCATGTGCGAGAAAAAAAAATATTGTATGTAGACCTATAAAATGATTGTAAGCGTAAACTTTTGGTCATGTGGTATATTGCCTAGGCGGCCCCTCATACTTAAGTACTACTTAAGGGCTTTCGGGAAATGCAGCCCTTAGACTACTGAGAGATATGGATAACAGGCCTGGGTGTGAATTTTGTTATATAATCTATTCAAGTAGGCTAGAAAGTATTATATATAAAATATTGCTTATATTCAAAGAAGAACTGAACACTTGCTTGCTTTACTTCCTGTGACCCATTTTTAGTGAACAGTTGCCAAGCACCTTCCACAGGAGCACACATTTGGTTATCAGAACAACAAGGCTATCATATTTGTTGTTAAATATGTTTTACATACATACCAAACATGACACTTAAATGAGTTAGTGGTACAGTAGGCTAATATCACAGATGGTTCACGAGTGGAGGGGCACCAGGGCAGTGTGAGCTTTCAGTTGTTATAGCTGGGGATCTTACCGTCCAAAAAGGGCCTAATCGTTACGCGCTGGATAGAAGCACCAAAATCGGTGTAGACCTTCCTTAGGGTGTTCTCCATCATTTCAGAAGGGGTGCCCCAAATTCCAATGTCATTAAGGTCATTTTTATGGGGTAAATCCAAGATGGCTGCCCAAAACGAGCCAATAGTAGTAAAATGCTGTACTGCCTGGACATAATGGTGTTATGGGCCAATCCACCTATTTGTGTGTGATGTATACAAACTGAACTTACCATGAAAACAATGTTATATATGTCTTATTTAGATTCAAAAAGAGGAAAATCATAAAAACCATGGTCAGAATGAGATCACTCTACAATTGAGAGCTCATTTCTGGGCATTTAGCTATTGAACCAACATTCATTAAGAGTTTTAAAAACTTGCAGTGGGTCATATCTATAATATTCAAAAAGAAAATTAGAAAATTGGTTAGAAAATTTAGGGGAGAAGAGATAAACCCTTGAACTGGGCCACACATAACTGTCCCAATGTTAGCATGCTAGCATTAGCAGGTTCAGACACTCATGCTGTGTTCCAATACTCGTACTGTCCGCCCTTTCCGCACTGTGTTTGGGTACGCAGGGTGTTCCATTTCTAATCGCGACGGTAAAGTGTACTGTAAATTACCCATATAACGCCCCCAAAACGGCCATTTTTCGAAGTGTGCAGTTACTGTACACTTTTCGCACTCAACGGCCGCCATGTTTGTGACGTAGTTGAGTGTCAGATCTGTCAAACGGTTGAATCTCAGTGATAACAGCATAGTTTTGATTCCAAAGACAATCGCCATGTGTATTAGAGGCAGGGGTAACTTTAAAAAGTGTTAGCATAACAAACAGTGCCTTCCATGTTGAATTGCATATTGGCGGTTGGTAAACTCGGATGACACGCGACCAACCGTCATTTCCGTTAAGTGTATCAGACAGAACGGGAATTGGAATGTACTCGCCTCGTGAATTGCGGAGGGTGGAAAGGGTACTTCACTGCACTCAAACAAGGTACACAGTACAGAGGGTGAATAATGGAACACAGCATGTGTCTGCTCTTCAGATAAAGATGGCAAACAATAATTTTAATCCCACTTACACATGCGCACACACACACAAACTACTACTACTTCCTTAGGACCCCCTCAATGATTTAACCCTAGGAGTCCAACTGAAATATTCATATCAATCAAGTCAATAATACATGTACATATCAAGTGTCAGTGACAGCTTGGATGATTTACTATAGGCCATTACAAAATAAAATGTATGCTGATTAATGTTCAGATATGTATATCTCAGTCCTAAGTGTACAATGGAGTGATAAGGGCATTTATGCTTAGGAAATTATGAATAATCAATATGCAATACACCATACATACAGTATATTGACAGATACTTTATGTTTTAAAAGAGCAAAATGGTAACATGTCTGTTTTTCATCTACTTTTGGCTTTAATCTAGATGACATGTTGGCTACCTAACCACTTAATTTATTGTTTGCTCGTTATTTTTTATTTGTGGGTGTGGTCCTTTGTTTAAAACATGTCTGCCTGCCTTCCCTCTCTCACATAGGCTACTAAAATAGTCTTTCAAAAACTTAAAACAACAGCATGTGGAAATCCTATTGGCTTTGGAGGGCTAAAGTCAAAGTAGCCTAAAAGTCATCAAGACTCTACTGTACTGTACACTTGCACTGTACTGTACTCTACTATACTGTACTGTACTGTACTGCACTGCTCTGTACTGTACTGTACTGTAATAGACTGCACCGTACTGTATGCTACTGTACTGTACTGTACTTACCTAGACTGCACCGTCTATGGGCAGTTATGGGTGAGCGGTTAGCGGTGAGAGGTTAGGACGTCAGACTTGCATCCCACAGGTTGGTGGGGGGAGTAATCAACCAGTGCTCTCCCCCATCCTCCTCCATGACTGAGGTACCCTGAGCATGGTACCGTCCCACCGCACTGCTCCCCATGGGGCGCCACTGAGGGCTGCCCCCTTGCACGGGTGAGGCATAAATGCAATTTCGTTGTGTGCAGTGTGCAGTGTTCACTTGTGTGCTGTGGAGTGCTGTGTCACAATGACAATGGGAGTTGGAGTTTCCCAATGGGCTTTCACTTCACTTTCACTACAGTATGCTACTATACTGTACTGTATTGTACTGTACAGTACTGTACTGCACCGTACTGTATGCTACTGTACTGTACTGTACTTTATTATACTGCACCATTCTGTATGCTACTGTACTGTACTGTACTGTACTGCACTCCACTGCACTGCACTGTACTGTACAGTACAACTACATAGAACTGAAACATGTAGAGCGGTGGTGCTCAAACTGTGGTACGCGTACCACTGGTGGTACTTGAGACATCTCTGGTGGTACTTGGAATGCCATTATGAACCTCTCCTGTACTGGCTGGCAAAAGTGAATATGGAAGGTCTTTAAAGCGATATTGTTGGTTGTCAAGGTGGTACTCGGAGAGCTCAATATTTTCTCAGGGGATACTTCACACAAAAGTTTGAGAACCACTGATGTAGAGCATTCTGAGAACATGTACAATATTATGCAAAAAGGTGTGGTGGGAATGAGTTATGTTACTGTTACCACTCAAAATCTTGAAGGTTAAAAAAAGTCTTGTGGCATTTTGTTTGGGGGGGCGGGGTATGATAGACTATCCTTCCTCCCAGACTATTTGTGTGCCTTGCATATCAAGAAAATGAGTACAGGTAATGATTTACTTTCATAGTATATACCATATGAGAATTGTTGTTCTATATAGATATTTCTCCTATGGGTAAGGGTGGCAAAAGACCTACGGTACATGTTGTCCATCAGCTGTCAGTTTTGATAGCAATTTAAGTACTCAATGATTACTGAGCTAACTAATACAACTTTTGACACAAGTACTAGGTGAGGACTTGTCTGCAAATAAAAAAAACAATTTACCTCTGTCTTCTTACTCAACATATACTAAGAAATCATTTCCATTTAATTTGAACTGAAGCCATACTGTGGCCTACATGTAGGCCTATATTGAGTAATCTGTAATGCCATTCTAAAGATGACTGAAATGCTCTCACAATATGCACAATGCCTTGAATTAGGTGATCTTATGGGGTTCTTCATACATATGGAAAGGTCCTGTCCTTTACCCTCTCTCATACAAATAAAATATGTATATCTGTTATGGAAATTAGAGGATGGAGAACCTGCTACCTAGGGCATCTTGCACTGACACTATCCCATTCAGATCGAGCATTAGCAGCAGTCTATTCTCACCATAGTTTTAGTGTGGGCAATGCTCATTTTAATTCAGACCAAGAATCTTCTCAAATCGTTCACAATGTTACATGCTGTCAAGCATGTAAGCACAGACTCACCCATACTTTCACACTATGTACATTTTGTAGTTTTATCAATCTGGTCAAGCAGGCTACCCTTGCTTCATCTCTGCTGAGGACTATATTAACATTGTCAGCTAAGTATAATGTCATGTAATAACAATGTAATGCATTACCAACATGACATATTGTATATGACATGGTAGACATTTTTTTTTCAAGGGGCACCCCTTCTAGGATGTCTTCAAATCACTCAAGGAACATGTGTACCGAATTATATGCTTCTATCCAGCGCG
This sequence comes from Engraulis encrasicolus, assembly GCF_034702125.1. Lineage (NCBI taxonomy): Eukaryota > Metazoa > Chordata > Actinopteri > Clupeiformes > Engraulidae > Engraulis > Engraulis encrasicolus. The sequence continues at coordinate 59,111,443 of NC_085858.1, read as the reverse complement.
TAACGATTTCTCGGCTTAGAGCCCCTACTACTATTATGTCTACAGGCGCGTTAGAAAATGCTAACCAGAATGCATTGAAATGGCAAAGTTTACATGGACAAAATAAGCAGAGTTGTGACAAGATGCAATACTGAAAGATGAATCTGTAATGTCGAGTAGAATTTTAAATCTTATTAATACCCCACAAACAGGGGCGGAGCTACAGGGGTGGCTAGGGTAGCATTTGACCCCCCTGAAATCTGATTGGCTACCCCAAGTGCTCCCCCAGAAAATGGACAGTTAACCCCGCCCACTCACGTTACACGAAGCACATAGATCGCCCGCAAATCACTATCGCGAGTGAAGAAAGGATAACCATTTTCCCCACACACATTTTGATGCAAGTTTGTGTACACACCACCCTCGTGAATTGGGGCATATGGGGTAGGAAATCTTAGAATGCCGTCTGTCTAGTGGTATGCATAGGAACTCTCTGTGTTGTACGGTCTGACGGCAATGTGAATGGCAGATGTGTGCTTTTCCATCCTGAAGAAGAAAAGCATTAGAAAAATAACAGCTTATTTCAGTCAAGACTCATTTCGTTTTCCTTTTAATGAAAAGTTAGCTGTGTGCCATTTAAGATTTTTCAGTACTACATAATGCTCTATATCCCATGTGATAAATCAATAGATTTGTTTTTGGTGGTAAATGAAAGTAGATTCATGATTAATTCCTGTGAATTCAACTCATAGGCCTACCTCATGTCTAAAGTCAAAATATTCACTGGCATATGCTAATTGCTTTCTTTGTGTTGGAATAGGCTATATGCTAATGAGTATTTTAAAAGAATGTCCGTACAGCACCTTTGATAGCATTGTTATATGTGTGAATTGTAGCAAGTTCTTAGCAGCATTGCAACATTACAGTGACTGGATTTTAGTATTGAAGTAACTCTTTAATGTGCAGTCTGAGTTCAATTTGAACTTTGAAATTACATAAAAACACAGATGGTAGAAAATAATTTGATTAACTCTCAGACACCTAAGCATTCATTTCCTTTCAACCTAATTTTACTAAGTCTCTGATGCAGAAACTTTTAAGTTCATTTCTGAGAATTCTGTAGAAACGCTGAAAATCTGCAATAGGGCTTCAGTGAAACACTTATCTTTATCATCTCAAATCACTATATGATTCTCGTATACACAGATAGCCTACAGGTGTACACACCTGTCTGTGTATTCCAATGGCTTAGCACCCAGGTATTAGGCATTTTCCTTCCAAATAAGAGCAGCCCTTCATATCACTTTTCTAAAAAACGTATGTTTCCCACATTTCTGGCACATCTACATATTAAATAATTACTTCTACAATGGTTAAAATGTATTCAGAAAAGACAGCTAGCAGTATACAAAAATTGCCATGTTTTTACTTGGAATGTGATCTTTTCTATACTATTTTCTCTCTGGAAATGACTGTGTGGTGTTGGGATATGTAGGCCTAATTTGAGTTAAGTTCAGTCAATGTAAGGCACTATATAGTTCTTTGTAAATCTTGCCATTTGCAATGCAATGGGTTTCTGAGGGTCAAATCACAAAAAAATTACAAAAAATCACAAAAAAATAACTGATTACTGTTTAACATAGCCTAATAGGAGACCTATAATGTGCCAAATGTTGCCAAATGTGAGATTACCAACTCAAAAATACTAAAAAAAAACGCCTTAAGAATAAAATCCTGCCAGAATTAAACAGAAGTCTTGATTTATATGAACACAAATCTACAGAATATGTATCTGCCCAAAGCCCTTCTTTAACCCATAGATGACCATCGGAAACCGCTCAATCTGGTAACACTCACAGGTGTCATAAGAACCCGAGAAAATCATTCTCTTTATCTATTCTATAGTGTTTGAGTGTTTTTTTTCTTTGTGTAAGAGCATGCCCCTGTGAAATTCATGTGGCTACCCCATTGCTCCCCCAAGAATAAATGTCTGGTTCCGCCACTGCCCACAAAGTGTATGTAATTTTGTTGTGAAATTTGCCTTCCAGCGGGGCACACAGCCTAGGGGCCCCGGGCCATCTTAACCCAGCCCTGGTTCTCATTCATTTCTCTTCTGTGTTACAGCGTACAGAACAGCAGCCTGTCGCATGAGAGCATGCAGCAGATCCTCATTGCTCTCTCTAGGCAGAAGTGTGTGGGAAAGGTTTGGGTTTGCGTGAAGACCATCACCCCCAACACTGTCCAGACTCTCCTGCGCTTCATGAAGAGCTCACAGACTGCAGATGTTGGGTAAGAAACATTTCATTAGAGATGCACCAGATCTTGATTTTTAGGATCCTGCCGGATTCCGGATCCACTGCTTAAGATCCTACCGGATCCGGACCCTGTGAAAAACTCTATTATCCTGCCGGATCTGGAACCGGATCTTGGATCCGGTGCATCTCTACACTTCATACAGTATTTCTGACTGGAGGTGGCCCTCCATCTACCTTAAAGCAACAATGTCTTGAGTAATGGTTGTCACCAGGGCAGTTTGTGCCCTCCGACTTTGGCCTTGGCCTTTGCCCTTGAAAAAACCATCTGACATTAGGCCACAGTGGCCTTGATGCCCTCTCTGACTAAGTTTGCGGTTTAGCATTAAGCCGGACACCTGATTGATTAAAAGGCATTGAAATGCATGAAATTGCCTCTAAGAAACACACATTTTCTTGGGGGAGGACCCACAAGAACAGACAACACTGAGAGCCAACCTCCTTCCCTCCACCACTAGCAAGTGTGTCATTGATGGGTCTCCGAACATATGGTATTAATAAAGAAATGCACGTCTGACACACCATACTCTGTCTCAGAGACGGTTTGGTTAGAAAATTGGCCCTTACACATACCGCCAAGGCAGTGAATTCAGGTTTAGAGATTGGGCTGGCCATGACAGGGTATTGAGCTGGTGGTCCTCCATCCACACCTTTATTGACCAAGCTACGCAGCTTGGAGCGTTGTCCTACTGATCGCACAGTCAGAATCTTCAAATATAAAAAACATAACCAAGAACTTGATAATATGTAACATGTCCAGTGGAGAGGAAAATTGACCATTTTTCATCCTCTTCGACACCACAGACACTGTCATCTATTTAATACCAGATCTTCTGTCAATTTTGTAACTGCCACCATTCACTCACCAATTGATCCAACAAACTTTGAAATGCTCATCCTACTTGCTAATATTGGCTACACACAAAGTGCAAATTAGCCACACTTGTCTAAATAAATTGTACGTAGTGGCGCATAGTAATGGTACGGTTCACGCCCTCACAATCATCAAGGGACTCAAATCTTCTCACCCTCTCTCTCATCCAGACTTATTTTGCGCTGTTAAGTTCACAGACTAAATGGTGGCAGGAACTTGCAGTTTCACCCAAAAGGGTGTGTTACACTGAAGTTATAAGCCAGCCAATGATGGTAGTGCTCATTACATGGGTAATACAGGAAATATGGCTGTCTTTACATTTGCTCAACAGCTTGCTTTGCTGTTCAGATTTTTACTTCAGCCAAGTTCGCTAGTGCGCTTTTTTTCCCTACTAGCCAAACTGAAATTTCCCCCGCATTTGGCAGGTTGACAGGAGTCACTTTAGAGCCCTGGTATGGTATGTCAACACCACTTACCAAAACATAGGCTGCATTCCAATACGTGACTTTGCGTCCTCCACTCCCACTTTTACTGTTGCACCGCCCCAGTGGAGAAAGCAATTAAAGGTGGGGTTGCAGGTCTACAAAAATTCTTAAGAATTTGATTATGACATCACGTCGGGGACTCCCATGATGTCCATGTCCCATGATGTCTATTGGAGTCCCCGACGTGATGTCATTATCAAATTATTAAGAATGTTGGTAAACCTGCAACCCCACCATTAAAGGGACAAAGAGTGAGATTTTTAGTTGTTTATTTCCAGAAATCATGCTGCCCATTCACTAATGTTACCTTTTTCATGAATACTTACCACCAGCATCAAATTCTAAGTATTCATTATGACTGGAAAAATAGCACTTTTCATACATGAAAAGGGGGATCTTCTCCTTGGTCCGCCATTTTGAATGTCCAAAAATAGCCATTTTTAGCTGCAAAAATGACTGTACTTGGACCATACTAGAAAATATTTGTTTATTACTTAGTATACTTTCATGTAAAGATCAAATTTGGCAATAGGCAGCCCAGTTTCAATGAGCAGCATAGTTGCAGTACCTTTTTTGACCATTTCCTGCACAGTGTCCCTTTAAGTTTCACCGCTGTCAGCCTGGCCATTTTTGGGGGACTCACATGAGAACATTACTTTACAATTGAGCTTTTGCATGATATTCAAATATAATGCTGTTGTCAGTGATGTAATCACAACATATTACTTCTTGGTATGAGGCCACAAGCACAAGTGTAGGACGCAAGGTCGCATATTGGAACGCACTCATAGATCACACCCTCCTTTGTTACTAGGGAAGAAAAACAGGTGTATGAATCCTGTCCCGTCTATGAATCCTGCCTCCGCAACCAAAAACTGAGAAAACGTAAATGAAATAGAAAGAAGTCTTAACTAGTTTTTGCTGTACACTGTAAAGCATTGGCAGCCAGTTAAACGTACAAAAGTAAGTTCCCCTGCTGCCTTAAGTTTGTAAGGTAACTCAATTTAAGGGTTATTTTTGTGTGAACTCAGAAATCAAAGTCTGAAAAGTTGATCCAACTACCCTGTTGTTGTCGTCTCAACATTTGTACATGCTTGAATTTTTTTATTTTCCGTCAATTGAAATGACGTCTGTCCTTAGGACAGCAGGTTTTATAGGGTGTGGGCAGGTGTACAGAAATGCATTCACATTCAACTGGCAACATCTGTAGATCCGTAGGCATATACATACATACAGGCCATATAATGTGTTGATCTATGTTTCTCCTGACTCACTCCTCTCTTTTGGCAGGGTCTCATTGCCCCAGGGGGCGGATGGAACGAAGACTCTGTGTAACATTCTCAATATGACACAAGATGAGGAACATTTTGAGTATGTCACTTTCATCTCAGGACAATAAAAATACAAAAAAAGAACAAAATAAAATAATTGAAATACATGGTATCAAGTGTGCCCTCAGACTGGGGTTGCATGTGGTGGATATCAGTATAGGTGTTTCGGGGCACGCGTGCCATTTTAAGGCTGTTGCCATAGTTACCATTTGTATATACAGCTCCTGGCCAGAAAATAGTATATCATGAAAAAGTTGATTTATTTCCATAATTCCATCAATAATTTTAAACATTCATGGTTTATAGATTCATTGCCCATATTTTTAACTTCTTACATATTTTGGCCTTCCAGCTCAACAAAACCATGAATTGAGGTGTTCTCAAAATTAGAATATTATAATGAAAATCACCCTTTTCTTGATAAAAAAGAAAATAAGTTCTTCTTAAATTACATGTCAATCTTTAGATTTGCTTTCTATTTTGATATGGTGACCTGCACTTCACTTTTCATTATACCCCGGAGATTTCCATGCCACTTTTTAGTGCTTTGGTGGTATGGACATTCTAATTAAGCAGAAATAAAACCCCATCGAAAATGAATGGGATCAGACCTGGACTGGGAGAACAAAACGGCCCGGGCATTTTTGGCTCAGACTGGCCCCACATACCGGTAATAAGCGGAGCACTGCCATTAAATTGACGTAACTAATGTCTTCTGACTGAAAAAACCCCTCTATTTCAGGTACCAAAAAACCCCACCATACTTGCAGTGACTTCACGTTCAATTGTTTATTTAAAATGAATCTATGATTGGTCATGTAAGCTGGCAGAAAACCTGGAAGTTGAGAGAAGAGAGCCCCTAGCAGCCCAGGGATTAACTGGCCTTATCTGCACTCTTCAGTCCAATCAGCTCTTTGGACACACACAAAGAGAGGGGGACACATACCTATTCTAATGTTAGGCATATAGACCTTCACTATTGGGTTTGTAGCATCTTGCTTCAGAAGTAGTTAACTTCTGCCTCAACAGTCTGGCTTGACTAGACAAGAACAGAGGGATAAATTATTAACTACAAATAATACAATACTTAAACTTAATATCCAAATTTATATTTATTGGTAGTCAGGTGTAAAGAAATCCTGCACACTGTCCATTCCACCAACAAACTTTTTCTGAAGAAGGTCGGATGACCGAAATGTTGAATTAAAGTTTGTTGGTGGAATGGACAGTGTGCAGGATTTCTTTACACTTGAATCACAACCCCACCAGCCCAACCACAGAGGTGTGCAAAAGCGTCTTCTTGAAATATTTATTGGTAGTAACAATAATGTGCTTAGTGGCTACTCACTGGCTACTCTACAGAATCACCAACAGCACCATTCCACCACAAAGACAGCAATTAGCACATGCCAGTGAATATTTTGGCCTTAAAAATGAGCAGAAGAAGTCTCAGGAATTAACCATAAAGTTTAACATTAATCTCCATGTAGCCTATCAAAACAAATCTATATATTTATCACATGGACTATAGAGCATAGGCATATACTTACAAATCTCCATTGGTACACATTCAACTTGGAAAAGGAAAACCAAATGAATGTAATACAGTGCATGTTCTCTGAGACTTTGTCTTACTCAGGATATAAAAGCACACCTCTGCTTCTATGTCTCATTGTTGTCGTAATGTACATGGCAACTGCATATCATGCATACCATTGGAAATAGGAGAATATGAGCTTTGGTACCCCACATGTCCCAGTTCACAGCCATGATGTCTATACAAGCATGCATAAAATAGTGTGTGGGGAAAAAAACAATGTTTTGTTGAACTGCTATTTGCGATTTCACGTTGTTTGCAGGGCTAGAGTCTATTATCTGAGGGGGCACCTGGGCTGGCATATCATATTTCTGGCAAATGCCACCCCCTGCCACCCCTTAGAACCGCCCTGG
>NC_085858.1:59077012-59102012 GCF_034702125.1 Engraulis encrasicolus | reverse complement strand
GGTTCTATCGTCCAGATTTTCTGCTGCCATCGTGGATGAAACGTTGAAACTGGAACCTGGTTTGGTGCTAGAGGAGGCAGTGGACTTGCTGGTGGAGCAACTGGCTCAAGACCGCATCGTCAGATTTGCAGGGTAATACTGAGCTGTTCAATACAACCGTATCAGTCCTCATGAATAGTTTTAATACTGAGCTGTTCAATACAACCGTATCAGTCCTCATGAATAGATTTAGTACTGAGCTGTTCAATACTGAAGAATCACAATGAAAGGGTTAAATGTTTTCTAAGTGTTACTGGCACTGAACACCCGGGAGCGTACCTATGTTCCCCGGGTCCTATGTTCTCCGGGTCCTACGTTCCCCGGGTCCTATGTTCCCCTGTCTTTGTATGGGACCGGGGAACATAGGACCCTTTTTTTAAAAAAAAAAGGTTCTATGTTTCCCGCATTTTATGTTTTCAAGTTTTCAAATTGTGCCCTTCCCAAAACCATCCCTAAACCTAACCTGTCAGTAATGCAATGTCTCTGAGTTGTAAATTTGTGCCCTGACCAAAACTATCCCTTAACCTAACCTGTAAGAGGTGCAACAACAACCTGCACTTTGACTGCGGCAGTAGTCTACTTGGAAGCAGCGGGGAACATAGAACCCTTTTTTGAAAAAAGGGTCCTAAGTTCCCCATTTGCGGGGAACATAGGACCCGGGGAACATAGGGATGACCCCGAACTCCCTATGTCAATGGTTCTTAAAGGTGCACTGTGTAACATTTTTAGTAGTTTATTTCCTGGATTTATGCTGCCCATTCACTAATGTTACCCTTTTCATGAATACTTAACACCACCGTCAAATTCTAAGTATTCATTATGACTGGGAAAATTGCACACTTCATATATGAAAAGAGGGTCTTTTCCTTGGTCCGCCATTTTGAATTTCCAGAAATAGGCATTTTTAACTGAAATACTTACTGCACATTGGTCACACTAGTAAATATTAGTTCAATAATTTGTAAATATGTTCATGAAAAGATCAAATTTGGTTGTAGACAGCACAATTTCACTGAACAGTGTAGTTGCAATACCTACTTTGGCGACCATCTTACACAGTGCACCTTTAACCTTTTTTTCCCCCTTACCTGTGCCAAAGACAAGCCGCGCACCCCCATCCCAAACTTCTACTCATGTGTATGTGTAAAATCATTTAAGTGATTAATTGCAATGATTCCTGCTTTAGACATTCATCAATATCTTAATTACTTAACATGGGGACCAAAGCATGATTCATTTTGTTTTGGCCTAATTATAATGTTCCCAAGCAGAATTTTGGTCACAATGGCAACTCAAACACAATTATGCGCACCGCCTGGAATCTCTGGTGCACCCCCAGGGGGTACGCGCACCCCAGAACCTTTGTGAATTACTGTACGTGTAAGCTAGTTGACACCATAATTTCTCCCTGTGGGGATCAGTAAAGAACTTCTCTACTATACTCTAATTTGTGTGTGTGTATGTCAAATAATTATGCGTCTTTTCAGGAAAATGTGCAGATTGAATCGGTGTAGGAGATTGAGGGACCGGAACCTTCCATGTAATGAGGAGCTGTGATGAACATTCCACCAGGAGGAAGAGGAGGAGCTTAATCACACATACACACACACACACACACACACACACACACACACACACACACACACACACACACACACACACACACACACACACACACACAGTGTGTAACAACTCCTTTTTACAGGTACACTGAGTAAGATTTTAGTTGTTTATTACCAGAATTCATGCTACCCATTCATTAATGTTACCTTTTTCATGAATACTTACCACCAGCATCAAATTCTAATTATTCATTTTGACTGGAAAAATTGCACTTTTCATACATGAAAAGGGGGATCTTTTCCATGGTCCGCCATTTTGAATTTCCATTTTTAGCTGCAAAAATTACTGTGCTTGGACCATACTAGAAAATATTTGATTATTACTTAGCAAACTTTCATGTAAAGATCAAATTTGGCAATAGGCAGCCCAGTTTCAATGAGCAGCATAGTTACAGTACCTTTTTTGACCATTTCCTGCACAGTGTAACTTTAAGCATTTGTTAAGCATGGGTAGAAATTCATTTGAACCTTTTTTTAAATCATTGGTGTAAGGGTCAACATTGCCTGGGCACATTCTGGATTCCAATTTTGGCTTTTACATTTGGATACTTCCAGGCGGCCCTGGTGGCTTCATCCTCCCTTTACTGGGTTATTGTTTCCCATATGAGTGATTGAATACTTTACTGGGTTATTGTTTCCCACTTGAGTGATTGAATACTTTACTGGGTTATTGTCTTGAGTGATTGAATACTTTACTGGGTTATTGTTTCTCACCAGAGTGATTGAATACTTTACTGGGTTATTGTTTCCCACTTGAGTGATTGAATACTTTACTGGGTTATTGTCTTGAGTGATTGAATACTTTACTGGGTTATTGTTTCTCACCAGAGTGATTGAATACTTTACTGGTTTATTGTCTTGAGTGATTGAATACTTTACTGGGTTATTGTCTTGAGTGATTGAATACTTTACTGGGTTATTGTTTCTCACCAGAGTGATTGAATACTTTACTGGTTTATTGTTTCCCACTTGAGTGATTGAATACCTTTCAGGTGGCCCTGGAAAGCCCAACTGGGAAACTCCCAAATCCCATTGCCATTGTGACACACCATTCCACAGCACACACGTGCACATTGCACACAAAGAAATTGCATTTATTTTTGCCTCATCCGTGCAACGGGGGCTGCCCAAACGGCACTCCAATAGAGCAGTGTGGTGGGGTGGTAACATGCTTAGGGTACCAGTCATGGAGGAGGATGGGGGAGAGCACTGGTTAATCACCCCCCCCTCCCCTCCACAAACCTAGCGGCTCGGGATTCAAACCGGCAACCTTTTGGCTACAAGCCTGACAAGCTAACCAGTAACCTTGACTGTGTACTCAGTGTTATATCTCCGTTTATTCCTTTTCCCAAAAGTGAAGCCTCAACACACGAGGACTACAGTTCTTCTCAAGACACGAGAACTACAGTTCTTCTCAAGACATCAGTTACTTTTATTTGCTCTCCTTCACGAAAACACATATCCATTCTCATCAATGCACAGCACACATGCCACAGATATCCATTCTCATCAATGCACAGCACACATACCACAGCACAGGTTGTACATACAGTGAGTTATACAGTGTGATTTTATAATAAAGTTTTATTTTTACGTTATGATAGAACGTGTGCCTTGTTTATTTTATTCCACGTTATCTTTGCTTTTTGTCTAGCACTCAGGGGTGTGTGTGTGTGTGTGTGTGTGTGTGTGTGTGTGTCTGTGTGTGTGTTTTAACATACTAATAACCAGCCTTACACATCTCAGTGGCAGGTAGTTAAAAGCCACTTACACTTACATTCATTTGCTGGTTCATATATGCATAACTGTGTGCGTGTGTGTGTGTGCGTGTCTGTATGAGAGGTGTGTGTGTGTGTGTGTGTGTGTCTACGCTCCACTAAAGTGCTTGTTGAGGATGCCAGTGGCGGTGTCGAGGGGCTTATTGTGTGTGTGTGTGTGTGTGTGTGTGTGTGTGTGTGTGTGTGTGTCTACGCTCCACTAAAGTGCTTTTTGAGGATGCCAGTGGCGGTGTCGAGGGGCTTATTGTTTGTGTGTGTGTGTGTGTGTGTGTGTGTGTGTGTGTGTGTGTGTTGTGTGAGTGTGTGTGTGTGTCTACGCTCCACTGCATTGCTTGTTGAATATGCCGGTGGCAGTGTCGAGGGAAGTGTCGGCGGGCACTGCGACGTGCGGTGCCACCCCTGCCCCCTCCCAGGTGGGGCCCTGGCCGCCGTCGCAGCGCGTGATGGGGATGCTGAGGAACAGGTCGCTATCGGCAACGCGGAAGGTCTCGGGGGGGTGGGAGCCTCCGGCCGTGGTCTCCCCGATGATCATGGCGCGCCCCAGACGCTTCATGATGTAAACAAACTCCTCCGCGGCGCCCGCCGTCACCGAGCTGGTCAACACCATCAGGCTCTTGTGGCTGCCGAAACGCTTACCTGGACACACACACGCACACACGCACGCACGCACGCACAAACACACACGCATGCACGCACAAACACACACACACACACTGTTACAGAGCTGGTCAGCACCATCAGGCTCTTGTGGCTGCCGAAACGCTTACCTGGACACACACACGCACACACGCACGCACGCACACACACACACACACGCACACAAACATACACACACACATACACACACACACACACACTGTTACAGAGCTGGTCAACACCATCAGGCTCTTGTGGCTGCCGAAACGCTTACCTTTGGGGGGGGGCACACACCCGCACACACAAACACACGCACAAACGCAGGCACGCACGCACACATACACACACACATATATACACCACACACACACACACACACACACACACACACACACACACACACAAACACAAACACACACACGCACACACTGTTAAATTCCAATCATCATTGATCACTTGGCTAGATCCCTGGTGTGTCGTATGGCATTTTATGGTGTGATGTGTAATTTTATTTTGTTTTATTTAATATGTTGTTTCTTATGCAACTTTTAACTTTTAACTATTTATGGTCCTCTTACTTCATTTCCCCTTTTGGGGACAATAAAATTGAAGCTTGAACTTGAACACGCACACACATACACACACACTGTTACAAAGCTGGTCAACACCATCAGGCTGGCAGATGCTTAGCTGGGGGCAGGTGGAGAGTTAAAGAGAGAGAGACAGTGTTGTGCCAGTTCACAGATTTTCTGAACTAGTTCAAGTTCAGTTCATAGATGCTCAAAGTGAACAGTTCACGTTCAAAGTTCACAATTTTAATTGTGAACTAGTTCAAAGTTCAGTTCAGTTCTTTTTTTTCGTGAAATATTCAAATAAATAGGCCTACTTTTTCACACCACGAGCTAGAAATCACGAGCTAGAAATCTTTGAAACTGACTAGACATTTCCTCATGACGCTGCAATTTGTTTGTTTCATACCAGGTGATGAACAGACAAGGTAGACCAGTTCTAGCCTAGTGCAATGAAGTCTACTAGCATTTCAATAAATAAATAAATACATAATATATATAATATGAAATATGTACAGTATATATATAATGTTATATGATACTACATTATATAGCCTATCTGTTTGTGTATGAATTAATTTACATGAGCAAAACTCTTGAATGAAGGTAGACCTAATGAAGGCAAAAGTCAAATGCACAAATATGCCTAGGCCTATATATTTTTAAGGAAATTGTGTATCTTATGTAACACACTTATAGTAACACATGTGTGATACAGTGATTTTTTTGTTTAGAGTTTGTACATCTTCCACAATGTAGTAGTCGATAATCAGTTGATCTACCTGCACCTGTGAGACCATCACGGACCTCTTGGAGGCTGCTGGCACTTTGCTACGTTTGGGCTTGGTAGGGGTCTTCTCTCCCTTTCCTCCCTTATGACCCTCGAGGGCGTGCAAATGCATTCACACTGGATGGATGTTTTAACTTAATGTGCCGCTTCAAATTCGAACAGGACGTTGTGGATGTCCTTACTGTTTTTGCTGCGCAGGTGGTTTACATGTTCATAAGGATAATCGGTGTCTGTCTCCGTGCCATCCCTTCCACGAACCACTTTTTAAATGCAGCGCTTGGTCTGTCTGCCTCTCCCTCTCCCTCTCTCTCTCTCTCTCTCTCTCTCTCTCTCTCTCTCTCTCTCTCTCTCCGCCGCAATTCATCATGGGTAACGTCGTGCGTAAGCAGCAATAACTAAGCCTATGTTATTCAACTACTCTAAGCCGGACACTACATTGCCCACAATGCATTGCGCACACAGATGTCAAAAGAAATTCTCACTGATGATACAAGCGGCACCAGCGAGAGAGAGAAGGGGGAACTTTCTCTCGTTGCGTTTCAAAAGAGAAAACAGATGTCTCTCAGCTTTCAATGCAAAACAAATTCCAACGTTCATTTACAGTGATGTCTGCCGTTCATGACACGCAATGTGAACTAATTCACGTTCAAGTTCTTTATTAAAAAATGTGTTGCGTTCAGTTCAACGTTCACGAAAAAATGAGCGTGTTCAATGAACGCGTTCTTTTGAACGCGTTCACGCACAACATTGGAGAGAGAGTACATATTAGTGTGTGTGTGTGCGTGTGTGCGTCGTGTGTGTGTTTCTGTGGGACACCAGCTACATTGGCTTGGCAGGGATTGAGCAACAGAAATCTAGATTGGAACATCAGATAGATTGATAAATAGCCTAGATTAAGGTGTGAGATTAATTGGATTGAGGTGATGGTGAGGTGACGTGATGTAGTATTGGGACTGGAGATGTGCTGGGACGTGGTTGGCTGACAGGGAGATGAGCTGGGATGTGATTGGCTGGCAAGGAGATGAGCTGGGATGTGATTGGCTGGCAGGGATTGAGATTATGCCGCCGACTGTAGCTGTGGGCTAGATTGGGGCGTCAGGGACATCGTCCAGATTGGGATGTACCACCTCCGTCTGGCATTAATCTGACGTAATCTGGCGCCTATCTCAGGTAGTCCTAATCTGAGGCAATCTGGTGGCCAGGCAGTCTTAATCTCAGGTAGTCGTAATCTCAGGTAGCCCCGATCTGTAAACCAGGCAGACTGGCTCTGGCCCAAAGCCACAAGACTTGGCTTGAGTTCTGGCTCACTCTGTGTTGATGTGGGCTAGCTGGCATGACTACTGGGTCAGTGTGTGTGTGTGTGTGTGTGTGTGTGTGTGACGAGCTCCCGTGTGGCTCTAGTGTGTGTGTGTGTGTGTGTGTGTGCTTGCTTTTGTGTGTGTGTGTGTGTGTGTGTGTGTGTGTGTGTGTGTGTGTGTGTGTGTGTGTGTGTGTGTGTGTGTGTGTGTTTGTGTGTGTGTGTCACCTGTTAGGTGTGGCAAGGTGACGAGCTCGCGGGTGGCTCCGGTTGGCCTGTCGTGCAGCTTGTCCAGAACGATCTGCTTGTCGGCATCGAAGAAGTACGAGCAGAAACCTGCGATCGCCGTGGTGGGCCCGCCCACATTGTTCCTGAGGGACAGATCAATCAGCCAATCAGAACTCAACATGAAGAAACTCCAAGACCAGTCTGCACATCAAGGCTCACCATGCAGGTTACCACCAGACCTAATCACAAGTGAGATTGTCTTTCAGATCGAAACGATTGTGCAGAACTAAAGGCAATATGGGACTTCCCAGGCTAGAACTAAAGGCAATATGGGAGTTCCCAGGCTAGAACTAAAGGCAGTATGGGAGTTCCCAGGCTAGAACTAAAGGCAGTATGGGAGTTCCCAGGCTAGAACTAAAGGCAATATGGGAGTTCCCAGGCTAGAACTAAAGGCAGTATGGGAGTTCCCAGGCTAAGCCGCTCCCATATGATTCAATGATAGTTTGCTAGCTTGGAAATAGAAGTAACATCACCTGACTAGGAGAGTGTCCAAAAGTAGAAGAGAAAGGTAAAACTTAATTACTTAAAGGGACACTGTGTTAGGTTTTTAGTTGTTTATTTCCAGAATTCATGTTGCCCATTCACTAATGTTACCTTTTTCATGAATACTTACCACCACCATCAAATTCTAAGTATTCATTATGACTGGAAAAATTGCACTTTTCATACATGAAAAGGGGGATCTTCTCCATTTTGAATTTCCAAAAATAGCCATTTTTAGCTGCAAAGATGACTGTACTTGGACCATACTAGAAAATATTTGTTTATTAGTTAGTAAACTTTCATGTAAAGATCAAAATTGGCAATAGGCAGCCCAGTTTCAATGAGCAGCATAGTTGCAGTACCTTTTTTGACCATTTCCTGCACAGTGTACCTTTAAATCTAGGTGAGGTGGAAAATAGTCTTATTTCCAGAAATGGTTCGGTATCGGCTTTAAGGATGGGTGACGTTGGGGCTTGAAGGACACTTTGGACCTTAAGGACAATACAGGTGATGGGGCTTGAAAGATATTTTGGTGAAGTTTAAGGATAGGCAGGCTCAAGCAGCCAAGGCACTGGCTTCACTAGACCTTTTTAATATTTATTTTTCTTCAAAATGCTACTATTACTATGTCAGAACGCTATAAAGGACTCTTTAGGAAAAGCAAAAAAGCACAACAATTACCTCTTAATGTATGTTCTCTACAAGTCTTCTGTTGTCCAGTCTTGCACTTTAAATGTCTGTATGAGCACTGTCTATGTCCATACTGTCTTATGTCCATGTATGAGTACTGTCTATGTCTATACTGTCTATGTCCTTACCTAGATTAGTCTATGTCTGTATGGGAAAGCAAGAAATGTAATTTCAAATTCGTTGTATGACCAGTGCATGTAAAGAAATTGACAATAAAACCTACTTGACTTGACTTGACACTGTTATGCTGATAGTGTAGACTAGTTTAGGGTTAGAGGAGGACAGCATAGGCAGAGAGAGTAGAGAGAGAGAGAGGTTCCATTGGCCCATTGTTTCCTGGTTCTATTATGGCCCCCCTTAGGCAGACCTAAGGACTGTTCTATTCATTGTAGGAGCATTATGACACGCCCCTTTAGGCAGACCGGAACCTGGTCGCGTTAGGTGCCCATAGAAACCTATTATGTTGGCATATCTCTATACTTAAAGAATCTCTGGCGTAGGTTGGGGTATTATGGGCGGGGCTAAGGGCTATTTTGGGCGGGGCTAAATTAAAATTGAACACACAGGAGGTAAAGTAGGGGCGTGAAGTGGACAGTGGACCGGTGTAACCCATTGATGCCTGAAGCACCTGCAACAAATGCCTGCTGAATGCCTAAGCCCTTGTTGGGAAAGTTGCCCTGAGCCTATTAAAACCTAAATATCTTAGAATCTGATGCACATAAAAACATCAAATAAGTTGCATTTAAACCCCAAGACCCTAATCTTGCATTAGAATGTGTTCATTCAGCTGTAACATACCCACATTTTTATTACAAAAGCTAAAATCTCAAGAGCCTGAATGCAGCGTATATGTGTCTCTAGGCATCAAAGGGTAAACAACACGTACGAGTCATCAGGCTAAAATAGGTTAAGGGAGAAAAGGAGGATTGTAGTTGTTGGGGTAATTAGAAGAGAACAGTGTAGTATTTTAGGCTGGCAGGATATTTCTAAAGAGGTGTAGTGAGGCAGCAGTTAAGATGTAGGGATATTATTGGCTGTTGGTGGCTAAGGCAGGCTATTATTGGCTGTTGGTTGCTAAGGCAGGATATTATTGGCTGTTGGTGGCTAAGGCAGGATATTATTGGCTGTTGGTGGCTAAGGCAGGATATTATTGGCTGTTGGTGGCTAAGGCAGGATATTATTGGCTGTTGGTGGCTAAGGCAGGGTATTATTGGCTGTTGGTTGCTAAGGCAGGGTATTATTGGCTGTTGGTTGTTATTATTGGCTGGAAGGAAGGGGATAAAGAAGGATATAATTGTCTACATTGAAATACACTTGACAGACAGTATAATCCAAATCTGCTTAGTCATTTATTTACAGTAAGTACCGGGCATTGGTCACTTGGTCTCATGAGCAATGTGGGGTGAGGTGGCGTGCTCAAGGACCTGGGACTCCCAACCCAACCTGTGGGTTAGGATGCAGGAGAGAACAGGACTCCCAACCCAACCTGGGGGTTAGGATGCAGGAGGGAACAGGACTCCCAGCCCAACCTGTGGGTTAGGATGCTCGGGTCTCTCAACCCAACCTGTGGGTTAGGATGCTCAAGGACCCGGTCTCTCAACCCAACCTGTGGGTTAGGATGCAGGCTAGAGCAGGACTCCTGACCCAATGGGTCACGCAGCAGAGTGTTAGTCGTCCACTTCTCTACACACATCCCTCCTACTGATGTGAATGGTGAATGAAGAATGATGAATGATGACTACCAAGTCCTTATCCTTCAGACCCTTTCTAGTAGAGCAAGTCCTTATCCTTCAGACCCTTTCTAGTAGAGCAAGTCCTTATCCTTCAGACCCAGTCCTTATCCTTCAGACCAAGTCCCTTATCCTTCAGACCCAGTCCTTATCCTTCAGACCAAGTCCTTATCCTTCAGACCAAGTCCTTATCCTTCAGACCAAGTCCTTATCCTTCAGACCAAGTCCTTATCCTTCAGACCAAGTCCCTTTAAGTAGAGCAAGTCCTTATCCTTCAGACCAAGTCCTTATCCTTCAGACCAAGTCCTTATCCTTCAGACCAAGTCCCTTTAAGTAGAGCAAGTCCTTATCCTTCAGACCAAGTCCCTTTAAGTAGAGCAAGTCCCCACGCATTAGACCCAGTCCCTTTCTAGTAGAGCAAGTCTCCACACATTAGACCCAGTCCCTTTCTAGTAGAGCAAGTCCTTATCCTTCAGACCAAGTCCCTTTAAGTAGAGCAAGTCCTTATCCTTCAGACCAAGTCCTTATCCTTCAGACCAAGTCCCTTATCCTTCAGACCCAGTCCTTATCCTTCAGACCCAGTCCCTTATCCTTCAGACCAAGTCCTTATCCTTCAGACCAAGTCCTTATCCTTCAGACCAAGTCCTTATCCTTCAGACCCAGACCCTTTCTAGTAGAGCAAGTCCTTATCCTTCAGACCAAGTCCTTATCCTTCAGACCCAGTCCCTTATCCTTCAGACCAAGTCCCTTATCCTTCAGACCCAGTCCCTTTCTAGTAGAGCAAGTCCTTATCCTTCAGACCAAGTCCTTATCCTTCAGACCAAGTCCTCATCCTTCAGACCAAGTCCTTATCCTTCAGACCCAGTCCCTTTCTAGTAGAGCAAGTCCTTATCCTTCAGACCAAGTCCTTATCCTTCAGACCAAGTCCTTATCCTTCAGACCCAGACCCTTTCTAGTAGAGCAAGTCCTTATCCTTCAGACCAAGTCCCTTATCCTTCAGACCAAGTCCCTTATCCTTCAGACCCAGTCCCTTATCCTTCAGACCAAGTCCCTTATCCTTCAGACCCAGTCCCTTTCTAGTAGAGCAAGTCCTTATCCTTCAGACCCAGTCCCTTTCTAGTAGAGCAAGTCCTTATCCTTCAGACCCAGTCCCTTTCTAGTAGAGCAAGTCCTTATCCTTCAGACCAAGTCCTTATCCTTCAGACCCAGTCCCTTATCCTTCAGACCAAGTCCTTATCCTTCAGACCCAGACCCTTTCTAGTAGACCAAGTCCTTATCCTTCAGACCCAGTCCCTTTAAGTAGAGCAAGTCCCCACGCATTAGGCCAGGACACCATATACTGTATACAGTAGGGGAGACTGGGGTAAAGTGAGCCACGGGGTAAAGTGAGCCACGGGGTAAAGTGAGCCACGGGGTAAAGTGAGCCACGGGGTAAAGTGAGCCACGGGGTAAAGTGAGCCACGGGGTAAAGTGAGCCACGGGGTAAAGTGAGCCACCCCCTTTTTCTCGAAAAAGGTGAATACATTTTAACATGTCACCACATTCTAAGGTGGTGGAAATCCTTTTCTAACACCTGTGAAAAAGTGAAGCATGTACCAAATTTGGCAAGAGAGATATTTGTGAAAATTTGTTTTTTTGCTCTTTAAGTGAATTCCATGTATATTCAAAACATGGATGATTTAGAGAAAACAAAAATAGAACAATTTCTGGTCTCATCATGTCTGAAATGTTACGTAATAAGCTACTATATGAGTGATATTTTAAGTCTTTTTGCACTTTTATGATAATTTTATGAGCATTTATTTACATAATTTTGGCATGGGGTAAGGTGAGCCTTTTGAGATGGGGTAAGATGAGCCGCTTATCCTAATGGGATTTATAATGGTTGAAAAACATGTTATGATATTTCAGCATAATCAGATAATTTCTTTCATATCATACCCAGGTGAGTTGAGATTAATGACTTTATGCATGTTTAAGCCAATTCAAACAATAATATTAACTTTTTTTCTACATTGCACTCTGCATTGTTCGCCATTGTATTCAAACAAAGCTGTAAGGGCCCACAATATGTATTTTTTGTCATAGTTCTGTTGCATTAGTTGTTTTATTTCATAGATTCATTAGTTACATTTGTTATAATAAATAAAAGTTGTTTAGCTGAGATTTTTGCCTGGGCTCAATTTACCCCAAGCAGTGGCTCACCTTACCCCATGCATGGGGTAAGATGAGCCACCTGAAAAAATATTTTTAAAAGGCAATATAATTTTAACCATGACAGTTTATCAATTAGTTTTTGCTCTAATAGTATCAGGACACTTTGAAATTTGGTATGATGTAAAAAAATTAACCAAATATGCCTTCATCGCTTAGCTGTGATGAAAAATGTAAAAAGTGGCTCATCTTACCCCAGTCTCCCCTATAGGGTCCTGTTCTATACTTTACATAAGGCCAGGGCTCTAAATTAACACCAGACAACTGGCCAAATGCTGGTGAAATTTTCGTTTAAAACGGGTGGTAGCTTGGATTCAAGCGGAGCCTGTGATTGGTGTGGTGGTTGTGTCAAATCAAATAGTGTGACGTGATTGGCGGCACAGTCCCCTGGGGGCGTTGGGGAGCCCTGGGGGGGCACGTTGAGAAGGATACAGTTGAGAGGGGGCAATTCTGAGTTATCATTGGGGACATTAGTCAATTTGAATTTTTCAATAGTAGGTGGGGTGCTTGGCAGGCTTATGATAAGGTCAAGGGGGCATTGGGAGGCTTAGGATGAGGTACATTACATTACATTACATTGCACTTAGTTGACGCTTTCATTTATTCCAAGTGACTTACCGCTATTATTTGTCAGGGCATTGGCTACAGTCCCTGGAGCAATGTGGGGTTAGGTGCCTTGCTCAAGGGCATTTCAGCCATGGATGGAGGTGTAGGGAGAGGTCATGGGGGATTCGAAACCTGCAAAGCCCCAGGATTGAAAGACCAACTCTCTAACCACTAAGCCACGGCTGCCCTGGTACAGGGGGCCTTTTGTTCAAAAAAGGTTGAGAACCACTGTGTTAGTAGGAGCAATGGCGATCTGAAAGCCCATTGGGAAACTCCATTGTCATTGTGACACAGCACTCCACAGCACACTGCACACAACGAAATTGCATTTATGCCTCACCCGTGCAAGGGGGCAGCCCTCAGTGGCGCCCCATGGGGAGCAGTGCGGTGGGATGGTACCATGCTCAGGGTACCTCAGTCATGGAGGAGGATGGGGGAGAGCACTGGTTGATTACTCCCCCCACCAATCTGGCGGGTCGGGAGTCGAACAGGCAACCTCTGGGATGCAAGTCTGACGCCCTAACCGCTCACTAACCGCTCATCTGTGATTGGTCGTCTCACCTGAGGTCGATGATGAGGGCGTTGGTGTCCACCACCTTGTTCCAGACGTGCTCCACGATCACCTGCGCCACCGCCTGCACCTGCTCAAAGTCTCCGAACATGTCGAAGCGCAGGTAGCCCACGTTGTGGTCCAGGACCTCCGTGTGGAACGACTGCTTGATCAGCGCAATGAACATCTCAGGAGTCGGGTTCTGGAACACACAAGGAAAACAATGGGCTGGCTGTTATGTTCTAGAACACGCTATACTGTAGCAGAATTCACGTTAACGAACATCTCAGGAGTCGGGTTCTGGAACACATAAGGAAAACAATGGGCTGGCTGTTAGGTTCTAGAACACGCTATACTGTAGCAGAATTCACGTTAACGAACATCTCAGGAGTCGGGTTCTGGAACACAATGAGGACAATGGGCTGTTAGGTTCTAGAACACGCTATACTGTAGCAGAATTCACATTAAAGGGACACTGTGTAAGATTTGTAGTGGTTTATTTCCAGAAGTCATGCTGCCCATTCACCAACCTTTTTCATGAATATTTACCACCACCATCAAATTCTAAGTATTCATTATGACTTAAGAAAAATTGCACTTTTCATACATGAAAAGGGGGATCTTCTCCATGGTCCGCCATTTTGAATTTCAGAAATAGCCATTTTTAGCTGCAAAAATGACTGTACTTGGACCATACTAGAAAATATTTGTTTATTACTTAGTAAACTTTCATGTAAAGATCAAATTTGGCAATAGGCAGCCCAGTTGCAATGAGCAGCATAGTTGCAGTACCTTTTTTGACCATTTCCTGCACAGTGTCCCTTTAACGAACATCTCAGGAGTCGGGTTTTGGAATGCACGAAACAATGGGCTGTTCTAGAACACACAGTAGAACTACGTACGGGTAATTGGCTACAACAGGCTGTTAGGTTTCAGATTTTGGATTGTGAGACACTAAAATTAGCTAGTAACTTCTATGGCACACAACAGCATTAGCTTTTGGGTTCTCAACAAATAACATTTCACTTTGACCAGACAGTCAAGACTTTACAGCCAGCCTTGCAGCATCTCCATTGTGTCACAGGGATTTGTTTTAACATACAGTACTGTAGGCCCATTGATGGCCTTTTGTGAGCCTATAGTTTCCCCATTGGATTGTAGCATTTCGTAGGCCTATTGTTGTTTTACACAAGACTGCTGGTAATGAGCTCTACTGGGAGAAATTAAATCCTGTTGTCTTCTCACATATTATTAGCTGGAGATTAACATCATAACACTCAGGAGATTAACATTATAACACTCAGTCAGTCAGTCAGTTTTGACCTGGCTGGATCCTTTATAAGATGGCCGACTAGCTGGGAACTAGCTGTGGGCTGCAGAATAAGCGCAAGAGGAATGTTAACACTGAGAAGAGTGTTATCCAAGAGGAATGTTAACACTGTGAAGAGTGTTATCCAAGAGGAATGTTAACACTGTGAAGAGTGTTATCCAAGAGGAATGTTAACACTGTGAAGAGTGTTATCCAAGAGGAATGTTAACACTGTGAAGAGTGTTATCCAAGAGGAATGTTAACACTGTGAAGAGTGTTATCCAAGAGGAATGTTAACACTGTGAAGAGTGTTATCCAAGAGGAATGTTAACACTGTGAAGAGTGTTATCCTTCAGCTTTCTCCAGCCACAGAGGTGGGAACTGTGGAGTTGGAATTTGGAGGGTGATTGGCAACCTTATTAATTATGAAACATGTCCAGCTGTGGATTACATTGTGGATTACATTGTGGACTGCATTGTGGATTACTTTGTGGATTACATTGTGGATTGCATTGTGGAGTAAGAGCAGGAGGATTTGCATGGGGATTTGAGATTTGCTTGACCAAGAGATGACTGCTTGTGTATGACCAAGGCAGTGGTGTAGCAGAGAATCGTATATGAGAGTGAGATAACGCAGTGGTGTAGTCTACTTTTTTTTTGCGGTGGGTATACTGTATATTTGAGCATTTTTTGAAGTGGGTATACTGTATATATTTCTGCTATTCTAAATAATGGACCAATCAATTTGAAGTGGGTATAGTGAAATCCCTGAAATTTAGAAGTGGGTATACTGCGCATACCTGCGTTCTACGTAGACTACACCACTGGACCAAGGGGTCATGTTGAAAATGGAGGATTCAGACAGACGCGTGTTTAAAACACTAGAATGAACGGTAACTTCAGGAACAGTAGTACTAGAACACTAGAATGAACAGTAACTTATGTAACAGTAGAACTAGAACACTAGAGTGAACTGTAACTTCACAGCAAAAAGGTGTGCTCATCATGTGTGTGTGTGTGTGTGCGCGTGCGTGCGTGTGTGTGTGTATGTGTGTGTGTGTGTGTGTGTGTGTGCGTGTGCGTGTGTGTGTGTGTGTGTGTATCTCACCATGGGGGGCAGTGCTGGTGTGTTGCTGGTAGTCCTCAGGCTCTTGTCTCCCGACAGCTCGGTGAGGTCGGCCGTCAGTTTCACCTCCAGCTCCTCCTTGGTGTTGACCATCGCGTAGCTGCCGTCAGTGGATCGCCCCGCCAACTTAGTGGCCACCTGCGGGAATGATGTTATAATGTAGTTTATTCTATTGGCCTCCATAATAATGTAGTTTAGTCTATTGGCCTCCATAATAATGTAGTTTAGTCTATTGGCCTCCATAATAATATAATAATGTAGTTTAGTCTATTGGCCTCCATAATAATATAATAATGTAGTTTAGTCTATTGGCCTCCATAATAATATAATAATGTAGTTTAGTCTATTGGCCTCCATTTTCTCTTTAGTGTTGACCAGCGCGTAGCTGCCGTCAGTGGATCGCCCCGCCAACTTAGTGGCCACCTGTGGGAGTAATATTATAATGTAGTTTATTCTATTGGACTCCATAATAATATTATAATGTAGTTTATTCTATTGGACTCCATAATAATATTATAATGTAGTTTATTCTATTGGACTCCATAATAATATTATAATGTAGTTTATTCTATTGGACTCCATAATAATATTATAATGTAGTTTAGTATATTGGACTCCATTATAATGTAGTTTAGTCTATTTGACTCCATAATAATATAATAATGTAGTTTAGTCTATAGCCTCCATAATAATATTATAATAAGGTTTAGTCTATTTGACTCCATTTTCTCTTTAGTGTTGACCATCGCGTAGCTGCCGTCAGTGGATCGGATCCCCTCTTCCTCTCCTCCTCCTCTCCTCTTCCTCTCAGGCTACCTCTACTCATCATCCTCTCCCCTACCTCTCCTCTTCCTCTCTTCCTCTCTCCTACCTCTCCTCTTCCTCTCCTCTTCCTCTCTTCCTCTCCCCTACCTCTCCTCTTCCTCTCCTCTTCCTCTCTTCCTCTCCCCTACCTCTCCTCTTCCTCTCTTCCTCTCCCCTACCTCTCATATTTCCTCTCTTCCTCTCCTCTCCTCTTCCTCTCCTCCTCTCCCCTTCCTCTACTCTTACTCTCCTTTCCTCTAATCATCCTCTCTTCTTCCTCTCCCCTACCTCTACTCCTCCTCGCCTCCCCTACCTCTACTCTTCCTCTCTTCCTCTCCTCTCCTTCTCCTCTTCCTCTCCTCTTCCTCTCTTCTCCTCTCCTCTCCCCAACCTCTCCTCTTCCTCTCTTCCTCTCTCCTACCTCTGCCTGCTGCCACATTCTCTACTCTATACTGTTGCCTTATGACTACATTTCCCATAAGCCCTCTCCTCTTCCTCTCCCCTACCTCTGCTGCCACAATTTCAAATGTGTATCTCTACTCTAATGGACTCCATTTCCCATAATACCTCTGCTGCAATATTCTTCAATGCGTAGTTTTACTGTACTTCTGCTGCAATATTCCTCAATGCGTAGTTTTACTGTACTTCTGCTGCAATATTCTTCAATGCGTAGTTTTACTGTACTTCTGCTGCAATATTCTCGAATGCATAGTTCTAATCTACTGGACTCCATTTCCCATAATACCTCTGCTGCGACGTTCTCGAATGCGTAGTTCTGTGCCACCAGCGCTGCTGCCCCCTGCAGGAGAGCGGGTATCTGTGCGCGCAGCTTCAGGATCTTCAGCGCCACATCCAGGGCATCCTCCGCGGCCACTTCCACGTCAGGAACCACGCCCACTCCTGAAGATACACAGACACACACACACACACACACACACACACACACACACACACACACACACACACACACACACACACACACACACACACACACACACACACACACACACACAAATCAGCCGCTACGCCGACGTCAGGCACCACGCCCTTTCCTGAAGATAAACACACACACACACACACACACACACACACACACACACACACACACACACACACACACACACACACACACAGCTGCCACACCAGCTCCTGAAAATAAAAACACTCTCAGAGAGAAGGGTATACAGTACATATGATTCCTTTCTTTTCTTGTTCTCTTTTTTTATACTTTATTGCAAGTTTATTCAAGTCAACATTTTCATCTGATCATTTGTAGGTTCAACTTGCAGTCATTTTCTTTTTTTATGTATATAAAGCAGTGGTGTAGTCTACGTAGAACGCAGGTATACGGAGTATACCCACTTCTAAATTTCAGGGGCTTCAGTATACCCGCTTAAATTTGATTGATCCATTATTTAGAATAGCATAAATATGTACAGTATACCCACTTCAAAAAATGCTTGAATATACAGTAAACCCACTTCCAAAAAGTAGACTACACCGCTGATATAAAGTAATAACATAAATGGTGACAATTGCATAAACAGAAATGCCTTTGTGTAGGGGGGAATTAGGTGCGAGGGGGAAAGAAAGAAAGAAAGGAAAAAAAGGGAAAAAAGATCATAGGTAGAGGGAAGTGTGTGTGCGTGTGTGCGTGTCCTGAGCTTTTCTTTTTCTCAAGTGCTATGTGTAGTTCACAGGCGTGCTAACGTACCCTGTGTTTCTGTTTACATGCCTATATGCTGGAAACATAGTGGGTGGTGAGGAAGGGGGATGGGGGCTGGTCTGGGGTGCAATGTTAGCTGTGTTGAGTGTGAATGTGTTTGTCTTTTGTGTTTTGTCCAGTATGGATTTTGTTTTTATTTAAAAATGGCATGTAATGTTGCCTACTGACGGACCACCTTGAAAACGAGATGATACATCTCAAGGTGCTATTCTTAATAAAATTGAAATTTAAATAATTGAAACACAGAAAGATCAGCCACCTCATTCGCTACGTCCACATTATTATTATTTTTTTTAATTATTTGTATTATTATTATTATTATTATTATTATTATTATTATTATTATTATTATTATAGATGTCTGTAACATGTGTGTACCTTCCCAGCTGGACCCGGTAATGGCGCTAGTGGACTTGGCGATGGGCACGGTGACCCAGAATCCGCTGTCCCCGACGGGCAGCTTGGCCATCTTGACGGCCCCTCCTGCCGTGCGCTCGCCCACCACCGTGGCACGACCCAGACTCTTCAACGCGTACGCCACGTCCTCCGCAATACCGGCCGTGTGCTCACTGACGAGGACAACAACAGGAATAATGTTATAAGGACACAATAATAATATCATAATAAGAAAGAATAATATTCCTCAGTGTCACCACCGTGGCACGACCCAGACTCTTCAACGCATACGCTTTGTCTACGTAACATGTGCGTACCTTACGCATACGCATACGCGTTTGTCTTACCGTGTGCTCACTGATGACAATAATAACAATAATATAATATAATATAATATAATATAATATAATATAATATAATATAATATAAAAACAATAATAATATATCTCAGTGCCCACTGTTTTTCTCTGCCTACCTGACGAGGATGAGTAGACGTTTGTCTGCCTACATGCCTGACTAAGATCAGTAGAAGTTTGTCTGCCTACATGCTTACCTGACTAAGATCAGTAGAAGTTTGTCTGCCTACATGCTTACCTGACTAAGATCAGTAGAAGTTTGTCTCTCTACATACCTGACGAGGATGAGAAGGGGTTTGCCTACATACCTGACTAAGATCAGTAGGAGTTTGTCTGCCTACATCAGTGTTTCCCAACCTTTTTTGTCTTGTGTACCCCCTAAGTATTTTTAGTTGTGCCATGAGTACCCCCCAAGTCAAGTTTTACATCACTTTCTCTATTCCAATGTAACTAAGCCCCATACATTTGTTGAAATTATTTTTTCCAAGTACCCCCTGCAGTATGCTCGCGTACCCCTAGTGGTACACGTACCCCTGGTTGGGAAACACTGGCCTAAATACCTGACTAGTAGAAGTAGAAGTTTGTCTGCCTACATACCTAAAGATCAATATGAGTTTGTCTGCCTACATACCTAAAGATCAGTATGAGTTTGTCTGTCTACATACCTGACGATCAGTATGAGTTTCTCTACATACCTGACGAGGATGAGAAGGGGTTTCTCTGCCTACATACCTAAAGATCAATATGAGTTTGTCTGCCTACATACCTGACTAAGATCAGTAGGAGTCTGTCTGCCTACATACCTAAAGATCAATATGAGTTTGTCTGCCTACATACCTAATCAGGATGAGAGGGGGGTTTCTCTACATGCCTGGCTAAGATCAGTAGAAATTTGTCTGCCTACATACTTGACTAGTACATACCTGACTAAAATCAATATGAGTTTGTCTGCCTACATACCTGACGATCAGTAGGGGTTTCTCTGCCTACCTACCTGACGAGGATGAAAAGGGGTTTCTCATACTTGTCTGCCTACATACCTGGCTAAGATCAGAAGTACCTGACGAGGATGAGAAGGGGTTTCTCATACCAGACTAAGATCAGTATGAGTTTGTCTGCCTACATACCAGACTAAGATCAGTAGAAGTTTCTCATACCTGGCTAAGATCAGTAGAAATTTGTCTGCCTACATACCTGACGACCAATATGAGTTTGTCTGCCTACATACCTAAAGATCAATATGAGTTTGTCTGCCTACATGCCTGACTAGTAGAAGTAGAAGTTTGTCTGTCTACATATACCTAAAGATCAGTAGAAGTTTGTCTGCCTACATACCTGAAGGTCAATATGAGTTTGTCTGTCTACATACCTGACTAGGATGAGAAGGGGTTTCTCTGCCTACCTGACGATCATACATTTCTCATACTTGGCAGATGAGAAGGGGTTTCTCTACACACCTGACGAGGATGAGAAGGGGTTTCTCGGTGCCGTATCTCTGTCCCCTGAGCGAGGGCATGCTAAAGAGCTGACTAAGATCAGTATGAGTTTGTCTGCCTACATACAGTACCTGACGAGGATGAGAAGGGGTTTCTCTACACACCTGACGATCAGTATGAGTTTCTCTACACACCTGACGATCAGTATGAGTTTCTCTTCTCTACACACCTGACGAGGATGAGAAGGGGTTTCTCGGTGCCGTATCTCTGGCCCATGAGCGTGGGCATGCTGAAGAGCTCGGTGGTGGTGTCGGAGGGCCGGTCGTAGACGGTGTCGATGTGCAGCGGCGGCTCGGGCGCAGTGAAGTAGGAGACGGTGTAGGGGATGCCAGACACTTCACCCGTGGTGGCGTGGCGGAAGTCGATGATGAGGGCGCTAGTCGGCAGGATGGCGTCCCACACGTGCTCAATCAGGAGGTGGCCAACCTGGACACGCACACGCACACACGCACACACACACACACACACACACACACACACACACACACACACACGCACACGCACACGCACACGCACACACACAGAGGAATACACACACACACACACACACAGAGGAATACACACACACACACACACACACACACACACACACACACACACACACACACACACACACACACACACACACACACACACACACACACACACACACACACAGAGGAATACACACACACACACACACACAAGGATACAAAGACAAAAGGATTCGAATGTGTTGATTTGAAAGTGTCTGATGGTGTATCATAAAGTTATGAAGCAACGATCTTGACGGTGTCTTTTCTATCTTATCTGGTCTATAATAACGACCTGTAAGGTAATGTAGTGTAATAGAGTACCTAGTAATATAATAATAATAATGATAATGATAATAATAATAATAATAATAATAATAATAATAATAATAATAATAATAATAATAATAATAACAACAACAATAACAATATAACAATAATAATAATAATAATCTCCTTTATATGCTGTGCCATCTCTTCCCCGATGATGTGCTGGATTCTGAGGTACCCGACTCCCTGCCTACAAAACCTCCACCTTGACTATCCCTTCCCTATGTCTTATTTAATAAAGTAATAATAGTAATAATGTAATATAATCTACCATAGTACCTACTGAGCCATCTCTTCCCCGATGATGTGCTGGATTCTCCGGTACTCAACCCCTGCCTACAAAACCTGCCCCTGTCTTCTTTAATGAAGTAAATTACAGTATATCACGAAAGTGAATACACCCCTCACAGTTTTGCAGATTTTTGAGTATATCTTTTCATAGGAAAGCATTACAGAAATTTCACTTTGACACAATGATTAGTGACCTTTTAACAACATATTTAACCGCTCAAATTTCTTGTTCACTCAGAAAAAAACAAAATACAGCCAATAATGTTTGAACCTGTACTCAC
This sequence comes from Engraulis encrasicolus, assembly GCF_034702125.1. Classification (NCBI taxonomy): domain Eukaryota; kingdom Metazoa; phylum Chordata; class Actinopteri; order Clupeiformes; family Engraulidae; genus Engraulis; species Engraulis encrasicolus. The sequence goes on along the minus strand of NC_085858.1, from coordinate 59,080,093 downwards.
AAAAGTGAGTACACCCCAGATTAAAATCCGGTAGAGAAGGGGCTATGTTGGCTTAAATCGTCTCGAAATGAAACGAAATGAAAAGAGATGACAAGGGAGGTCATCAGTGTGCGTTTCAACCTTTCTTCGCATTGAACTTTAAAATTTTGAGTCTGCATCTGGTTTAAATAGATTGGTGTGAGATTTGAATGCAATCCTATGGAGAATATCATAATCTGCTTCAGTAGTCACAGTGCATGTTGACATGTATGTTTCTTTTAGGTGTATTTCAGATTGCCAATGTTGACAGCATTCATGCATCCCCAAACCATGTCAGTCCCACTACCATGCTTGGCTTATGAGAGGATACACCTTTTTTGTACAACTCACTTGTTTACCACCACACATGCTTGACACCATCTAAAGCAAATTTGTTTATCTTGGTCTCAAGAGAGATGAACAGACCAAGGATTTGGATCACTGGAACCATGTCGTGTGATCTGAAGAGACCAAGATAAACAAATTTGCTTTAGATGGTATCAAGCATGTGTGGTGGTAAACAAGTGAGTTTTACAAAAAAGGTGTATCCTCTCATAAGCCAAGCATGGTAGTGGGACTGACATGGTTTGGGGATGCATGAATGCTGTCAACATTGGCAATCTGAAATACACCTAAAAGAAACATGCATGTCAACATGCACTGTGACTACTGAAGCAGATCATGATATTCTCCATAGGATTGCATTCAAATCTCACACCAATCTATTTAAGCCAGATGCAGACTCAACATTTAAAAGTTCAATGCAAAGAAAGGTTGAAACGCACACTGATGACCTCCCTTGTCATCCCTTTTCATTTTGTTTCATTTCGAGACGATTCGAGCCAACATAGCCCCTTCTCTACCGGATTTTAATCTGGGGTGTACTTACTTTTGTGAGTACATGTTCAAACATTAATGGCTGTATTTTGTTTTTTTCTGAGTGAACAAGAAATTTAAGCGGTTAAATATGTTGTTAAAAGGTCACTAATCATTGTGTCAAAGTTACATTTCTGTAATGCTTTCCTATGAAAAGATATACTCAAAAATCTGCAAAACTGTGAGGGGTGTATTCACTTTCGTGATATACTGTAAGTAATAAAGTAATACTATAATAATCTACGATAGTAATAATGTAATAAAGTGATAAAGTAATACCATAGCACCTGCTGCGCCATCTCTTCCCCGATGATGTGCTGGATCCGCAGGTACCCGACCCCCTCCTTTAGGACCTCCACCTTGACTATCCCTTTCCTATGTCTTATTTCATAAAGTAATGAAGTAATGAAGTAATAATGTAATACTATAGTACCATGTTGTGCCATCTCTTCCCCGATGATGTGCTGGCATCTCAGGTACTCGACTCCTGTCTACAAAACCTCCCCCTATCTTCTTTTTTTACAGTAAATTAAGTAATAAAGTAATACTATAATAATCTACGATAGTAATAATAGCAATAATAGTAATATAATCCAGTATAGTACCTGTTGTGCCATCTCTTCCCTGATGATGTGCTGGATTCTGAGGTACCCGACCCCCTGCCTACAAAACCTCCCCCTATCTTCTTTTTTTACAGTAAATTAAGTAATAAAGTAATACTATAATAATCTACGATAGTAATAATAGCAATAATAGTAGTATAATCTACTAAAGTAATTAATTATACTATAATACTATAGTACCTGTTTTGCCATCTCTTCCCCGATGATGGGCTGGGTCCTCAGGTACCCGACTCCTGTCTACAAAACCTCCCCCTATCTTCTTTTTTTACAGTAAATTAAGTAATAAAGTAATACTATAATAATCTACGATAGTAATAAGTACCCGACCCCCTGCCTACAAAACCTCCCCCTATCTTCTTTTTTTACAGTAAATTAAGTAATAAAGTAATACTATAATAATCTACGATAGTAATAAGTACCCGACCCCCTGCCTACAAAACCTCCCCCTATCTTCTTTTTTTACAGTAAATTAAGTAATAAAGTAATACTATAATAATCTACGATAGTAATAAGTACCCGACCCCCTGCCTACAAAACCTCCCCCTATCTTCTTTTTTTACAGTAAATTAAGTAATAAAGTAATACTATAATAATCTACGATAGTAATAAGTACCCGACCCCCTCCCTACAAATCCTCCCCCTGTCTTCTTTAATAATATAATAAAGTAATTAACTATACTATAATATCATAGTACCTGTTGTGCCATCTTCTCCAATGATGTGCTGGATTCTTGACCCCCTGCCTACAAAACGTCCCCCTGTCTTCTTTAATGAAGTAAATTAAGTAATAAAGTAATACTATAATAATATACGATAGTAATAATGTAATACCGTAATAATGTAATACTATAGTACCTGTTGTGCCATCTCTTCCCCGATGATGTGCTGGATCCGCAGGTACCCGACCCCCTCCCTACAAATCCTCCCCCTGTCTTCTTTTTTTACAGTAAATTAAGTAATAAAGTAATACTATAATAATCTACGATAGTAATAATAGCAATAATAGTAATATAATATAATAAATTAATTAACTATACTATAATACCATAGTACCTGTTGAGCCATCTCTTCCCCGATGATGTGCTGGATTCTCAGGTACCCGACCCCGTCCTCTAGGACTTCCACCTTGACGGTTCCCTGCAGGACGGCGGCCAGCTGTTCCGGGGGCAGCTGCGCGAGGGAGGGGGGTGCGGGGGGCGGGGCGTAGCCGGGCTCGTAGGTGACGGCCACGCGGGCGTCGGTGATGGTGCTGCGTACGCCCTCCGTCAGCATGTTGGCCAGCGCCGTCGGCTCCTCCACACTCAGGATCTCCGTGTTGCTGCTCGCCGCCGCGATGGCTTCCTCCATGCCCTGAAGACGCTCGGGAGACGCGTAGTTATCCAGGAGAACCTACAGCAACAGAAATAACATTATTATACATATATAATATATACAGATATACATATGGCCTCCTCCATGCCCTGCAGACTCTCGGGAGACGCGTAGTTACCCAGGAGAACCTACAGCAACAGAAATAACATTATTATACATATATACAGGCGTAGTTATCCAGGAGAACCTGGAG
>NC_085858.1:59069512-59074512 GCF_034702125.1 Engraulis encrasicolus | reverse complement strand
GTAAGGCAGCTAGAGATTACAGCATACACACACTAGCCATTAGATTCTAGAGATTACAGCATACACACACTAGCCATTAGATTCTCCAATATATGTACATGGGAGCCTACATTTACATTATATTACATTGCATTTGGCAGACGCTTTATAACCAAAGCGACTTTCAAAAGAGGGCATAATCAAGCCAACATCACAAGCAAATACAAAAAGCACAGGAGATATACAGAACAACAAGTGCAGTTGCACACACACAAACACACACTCACAAACTAAACTAAACTAAACATCATATCAGGAGTCTGCCCTGGGGCAAGGCCAGTTCAAGCATTACATTCTATCCTAGTCACTCCATGTTCGCAAGGCTGCCCTCAAGGAAACGACTACGTTCCATAAGATGTAGAACAGAAAGACTGCGTATAGTTTTTTCCCTCAAGCCATCCGCTTTTTAAATTATTAAGACAATGACTATTTTTTAATAGTTTTTTATTTTATTTTATTATTTTTTATTTTTTACCATCCAACACAGCACAGAGCAGTTGCAATCCCCATTTCACTGCCAATTGTGCTTGCACAAGTAAGCATGTGACAAATAAAAATCCTGAATCTTGAATCTTAAATTTCATGTGAAGGCAAACACAAGACAATGAACTGCAAGGCTTTGCTTTGCCACCAGGGGCCGCAGCTGAGTGCCCTATTCACTGTGACTGTGTATCACTTATCCTGGGCCTAACCCTTGCTGACCTTACGCCTCTTTACTCTCTACTCATTTATTCTTTTAACTCCTTATTTTCTTTACATCTATTTATTTATCTATCTAATTATTTTTTCTAATCTGTATAGTTTCCTCTCTTGCTATTCGTCTGCTATGTCTGTCTCTCTTTTCTACCTCACTCCATTATTTGTTGTTTTTCCATTTGTTAAGCACTTTGAGCTGCATGCCTTGTAGCCTATGGCATTGTGCTACACAAACACAGTTTATAATGTTATTATTTATTAGAGATGCACCGGATCCGGCAGATTTTTCACAGGATCCGGTTCCGGTTCCGGATCCAGCAGGATAATAGGGTTTTTCACAGGATCTGAGTCCGGCAGGATCTTAAGCATTGGATCCGGTATCCGGCACGTTACCTAAAAATCAGGGTCTGGTGCATCTCTAGCCTAGGTTTGTCAGTCAGTCTTTCACAGCACCAATCACTGCATGGAGTGAAAGCCCTTTGGAAGCGTCCGTTGCAGGCAGTGTGGCAATAAGCCAATGAGTCTAAAAAATAGTTTGAGCCAACGTATTAAAAGGAGCCCACGTGTGCGAGTAGACTATATGTTTGAACCCTTTTGTAGGATCCGGTATCGCAGTAGAATCGGCTCACAGCTTCTATGACACTCAGTATCCATAGTAACCATAGTATTTATCACAGTATCCATAGTAACCATAGTATTTATCACAGCATCCATAGTAACCATAGTATTTATCACAGTATCCATAGTAACCATAGTATTTATCACGGCATCCATAGTAACCACAGCAGTTATCAGTCATAGTAACATACAGCAGTTTCACACTGATTCTCTTTCAGCCATTTCAGCAAACTCATACCTGTGACTCAGCATTTTTTGTGAATATGTGAAAGCTCCAAAGCTGTTGGAGCTTTGTTGACGTGGCCTTGGAACGGTTCACTTTAGAGTCCTGACACGTTTTGGTGTAATCAGTTCTTTTTGTGCACTCGCAATATAAACAAAAACAGAGCTGAGTCTTTTCGCTGTTGGTTAACTCTTTGGTCCACTTCAAGAGGACTGAGTTTGGTTCACTTAGAGGGGACTCGGTGGGAAAATACCCATAGTGACCAGTAGTTATCATCACATTAGATCACAGTAAGTAGTAGTTAAGTAGTAGTAGAGAGCCCTCATTATAGTCGTAGTAACCAGAAGTTATCACAGTATCCATAGTGACCTGTTATTATCACAGTATCCATGGTAACCTGTTATTATCACGGTATCCATAGTAACCTGTTATTATCACAGTATCCATAGTAACCTGTTATTATCACAGTATCCATAGTAACCTGCAGTACCTTGGCCATATCCATGATGAGGGTGGGCGGGAAGGCGGCCTGCGACGGGTACGGGGACCAGGATAGCGCCAGCAGCAGCACGGTCGCCGCTAGCAACACACAGCGCGCCATGGCGACGGGATGCGGGACGGGATGGAGGTGGAGGTGGTCGTCGACGACAACTGGCGACGATGGAGGACTGGAGTCTGGAAGCCTGAAGACGGTCGACCGGGGGCCTTAGCAACGGACCGGGGGCCTTAGCAACGGAGCGGGGAGCTCGGCAACAGAGAGCGGAGGAGCAGAGAGGTCGGGTCCAGAAGGACTCTCTGGCAGTGAGAGTGTGTGAGAACTTCTGTGTGAGGTGTGTCTCGCAGCGTGTGGCCAACAGGAATGAGACTGGTGGGGCCACACACTCTCCTAGACACACACAGAAACACACACACACACACACCCCTAAACACACACACACACCCACACACACACCCTGTAACAGGCTAAGTGGATTGACGGTAATGATGGCTAAGCTCATTAGCATGCCGCTAGCACAGACAATAACAACCTCCTTAGCGGCCCACACACACACACACACACACACACACACACACACACACACACACACACACACACACACACACACACACACACACACACACACACACACACACACACACACACACACACCTGACGTCTGGGGCTGGACCGAACTGGAAACCCACATGACCTGAGCTGAAGGGCTAGACACACACACACACACACGCACACACGCACGCACGCACGCACGCACGCACGCACACACGCACACACACACACACACACACACACACACACACACACACACACACACACACACACACACACACACACACACACACACACACACACACATTCACCTGATATGTGTGCTGTGGGAATGGACTTGACACACACAAACACACCTGGTCTTGACGTCTGGACTTGACACACACACATGAATACAAACACACTTGACACATTCACACTTGACACCTCCACATACACCCGAAGTGTAGCTTGACACATGCGGTATCTAGTGCGATCAGGTCACTGCTAGCGGTTTCAAATCATACAAATGGTACTAAAACATATTACAAGACGTAATAACAGTATAATATAGAATATAACATGCATGACTATGACCTAATCCTGGCAGCCATTAGAACATGTTTCAGGAGAAGTTGAGAAGATCAATAACATCTTGAGTTCTTAGTTCTTAGTTCTTAGTTCTACAGTGATTTACACTGTAAATAATCAGCAATAACATCTTGAGTTCTCTAGAAATAATCAGCAATAACATCTTGAGTTCTCACTGTAAATAATCAGCAATAACATCTTGAGTTCTCACTGTAAATAATCAGCAATAACATCTTGAGTTCTCACTGCAAATAAACAGAAATAACATCTTGAGTTCTCACTGCAAATAATCAGCAATAACATATTGAGTTCTCTAGAAATAATCAGCAATAACATCTTGAGTTCTCACTGCAAATAAACAGAAATAACATCTTGAGTTCTCACTGCAAATAAACAGAAATAACATCTTGAGTTCTCACTGCAAATAATCAGTAATAACATATTGAGTTCTCTATAAATAAACAAATACTGTGGAATTATAAATACAGTACTGTGGAATTTTTAAAACTGAGTTCTAGGCTATATGGGAGTAGTATAAAAAGTTGCAAAAACTAAAAACACATTTGATCTATTTTACAGGTGTTAAATATATGGAAAAGTATGTATTTTAGATGTATGAATTTGTGTAATTTCCAAACTGTCACAGAATGTTCAGATATCAGTTTAGTGATTTGTCCTTGCTCATTCTGAAACTACTGATGACTCAATTCTACACGCTGAGACCAGAGAGAGTAGAGAGATATATACTTAAAGAATCTCTGTTTAAACGGTCCCTGAAAGGGAGTTATTGAGCGTGAATGTGAATACAATACAACGCTAAAACTCCAAGAGAATCAGTGGTGTAGTCTACGTAGAACGCGGGTATACACGGAGTATACCCACTTCTACATTTCAGGGATTTCATTATACCCACTTAAAATTGATTGATCCATTATTTTGAATAGCACAAATATATACAGTATACCCACTTCAGAAAATGCTCAAATATACAGTATACCCACCATAAAGTAGACTACACCACTGAAGAGAATTGTATGTGAATCTGATTTTTAGCAATGACTTGGGTATGATTTACATTGAAAGCAGTGTCTGGACCAGACATCAGGTGATGTACATTGAAAGCAGTGTCTGGACCAGACATCAGGTGATTTACATTGAGAGCAGTGTCTGGACCAGATTTCAGGTGATTTACATTGAGAGCAGTGTAGTGTCTGGATCAGACAACAGGTGATTTAGATTGAAAGCAGTGTCTGGACCAGATTTCAGGTGATTTACATTGAGAGCAGTGTAGTGTCTGGATCAGATTTCAGGTGATTTAGATTGAAAGCAGTTAAGTGTCTGGACCAGATATCAGGTGATGTACATTGAAAGCAGTGTCTGGACCAGATTTCAGGTGATTTACATTGAGAGCAGTGTAGTGTCTGGACCAGACATCAGGTGATTTACATTGAGAGCAGTGTCTGGACCAGACATCAGGTGATTTACATTGAAAGCAGTGTCTGGAGAAGCAGAAGGTGTTGACAAAACAAAAACAAAAAGAAAAACCAAAACATGGTGCCTGTGTAACGGAGGCTAACTAGCAGAGTTGGCGTGGAACGTTGGTAAACCTCCCTCCAATAGCCTCATATAGTCTTGTGCTGTTGGGCCAAGAGAATGGTCTCTTGTGGTATCGTACTGTGTCTCCCATTGCCGGACCGTTGTAGTTGGCAAGGTAGCAGGTTTGATCTCCGAGGGGGGTGAACAGGTGCAACTGTTGTAAATACACTTCTTGTAAATACAACAGAAGGGAAAATACTTGTAAACACA
>NC_085858.1:59047012-59064512 GCF_034702125.1 Engraulis encrasicolus | reverse complement strand
CAGACTACTCTTACAAAGTAATTGCAACACGGTATAATATAACATGGATTCAGCTTTGTAATAACACACCACTGGTGGTGTACTTACATCTGTAAGAGTACTTCTAGTACGACTTTATAAATTCCTCCAGCCCTCCTCCGTTGCGTAATGGTCCTTCTGACCTCGCGCGCCCTGGCATCCGGGTCAGAGAGTTGCAACAGTGAGACACCTCTGAAAACACTGGCCAGTGAAAGATTGTGTGGTCCGATGACATTCTCTGTGCCTCGGTTTGATTGACGAGACCTTTGTGATGAAGTGTGTAGCGTTTTTGAAGTTGTTTATAGCGGGGAAACATCAGAAAAGAATAGGTTTATAATTGGCCCCGCCGTGATGCGTTGGCTGCGTTTTTCACCAAAAAGCTTAAAATTAGCTAACTCCATAACGGCGCGGCATTGCCCGGAATGGCTCATCATTAGATACATTATGTGGCATGGGAAAGCGATGGTGAAACTTTCATTTTACGCCGGAACTATCCTTTAATAAAGCTATTCACATTTACTCCAGAGAAAGACATGTGCAAGAGAAATGGCGGTCTGCAATAATGAAAAGTGCATCTAAAAGCGTTTCTACTGCTCTTTTGTTCATTAAGTCCTATGTTCACACAGTTCTTTCGTTGAGCTTAAGCACTCTTGAGGACATACGGGAACATAGCACTGACCCCTCATAGTTTCATAACAAGGTGCATGAATTTGAACTAAATGATATTTTTTCTATGTTTTACTGCTTCAATTTTAGTGACCATGAGATGAAACACAACAGTAGCTGGTTTCTCTTTGTTTTCTTCGTGCTGTTATGCTTATTGGGTTGGCAGTACAGTACGTTTATGCTTATTGGATTGGCAGTTCCCTATTTCCTTTCAACACGTGAGGTCTGTGCTTCCCTTGTAAAGGGTTACTCACGTTCAGTTCGCATTGTGGCCCCTAAGAACCCCCTTGAACTTGATCACACACTCATAAACTCCCACCTCCCCTCACCCCTAGTCCTCCACTCACACACCTTGCTTCTATTCATTCTGCAAAAATCCGCTTAGTAATCTGTGCTTACAACACAAGTGGCAATTTCTCTGGGTCGCTGAGACAACAGGGTGTGTGTGTGTGTGTGTGTGTGTGTGTGTGTGTGTGTGTGTGTGTGTGTGTGTGTGTGTGTGTGTGTGTGTGTGTGTGTGTGTGTGTGTGTGTGTGTGTGTGTGTGTGTGTGTGTGTGTGTGTGTGTGTGTGTGTGTGTCTGAGCGGAAGATGTGACCTCTGTACTTGGGTGGCTGTGTGGCATTAAAAAGGGCAAGAGGTCACAGCTGACTGAAACCCAAAAAAATATACGGTAGCTAAGCTACGCTAATCCTCTTGGAATCCTAATACAGTTGCTAGGCTACGCTTATTGTCTCGGAATGTCATGATGCGGTTGCTAGATTCCGCTTATTATCTTGGAATCCAGATATGGAGTGCGTTTACATGCAGTTCAGTATCCCGAATATGATCGGGATATTAAGTATCCCAAATTTGCGTTTGAACATATAAACACCTTTTCTCGATTTCAGTATCCCGGATAAGCCCTTATTCAGGACTTTGAGAAATCGGGATATGCTAGGTGGAGTATTCTGACAGAAGTCGGGATACTGACGCATGTAAACACTTCATCCCGACTACAGGGACTACAGAACGCTGTTGCTGGTATCCAGGCCACACGCATTTGAAGAGAATTCTATAACGGTCAAGAATGTTATCCGGAATATGATCATAACTGCATATAAACGCACTCAGTGTTGCTAAAATGAATTCTCACACGGTTGCTAAAATAAATGCTGATGCATCTGCTAGGCTACGCTTATCGTCTTGAAATCCTAATACAGTTGCTAAGTTCTGCTTATCTGCTTGTCTAGGATGCGGTTGCCAAGCAACAATTACTGTTATGGAATTGTGGTGTGGTTGCTGGGCAGCGGCAGGCATTTTGGAATCCTGCGTGAGTTGCTTGGCAGCCGCTGAGTTGGACATCTTGGAGTCCTGCTGCTGTTGCGGTGGCTACGGTTGCTTGGGGTTAGCTGCGGTGGTGGTGGTGGTGAGTAGTCTCCTAGCAACGGCCAGCGCTTCGGAACCCTGCGCCGGCACGTCAGGCTCCACCCCCCCGAGGCTCCAGGGCTCCCCATTGGCCGGGCTGAGGATGGCCTGGTTGGGCACGGCTGCATACAGGATGCTGCTGCTGATCTGGTACATGCCGCTGGACAGCGCCCCCCCTAGGCTGCCCTCGCCCACTACACGCGCACGCCCCTCCTGCTGCAGCACCTACAGTGTCACATGAAGATGTAGAAAAACAAATGAAGAATAATAAACACCTACAGTGGGGGTATTCATCACATGAAGAATAATAAACAACTACAGTGGGGTTATTCATCAAATGAAGAACAGTAGAAAACAAATGAACAATGATAAACAAGTGGGGCCACGTGTTCTGGTGCTTGTCTGCCATCATCAATATCCTTTATTGCAGGGGTGAGGAACCTTTTTCATTCGAAGGGCCACTTCAAATTACTCCGAGGGCCATAAAAGTCCTCTGAGGGTCATACTATGAACACAAACAAGGATTTTCCTCTGCACTTTAGGCCAATATTGAAGGTAGACACCTTTAAAACAGACCCTACCTTCTGTAGGTCCCCTGATTGTATTGCAAAGGTAATTTCTAAGATTCCTTTACAAAATATGTTATATTTCATGTGAAGCTGCACAACATCAAAATGGTCTAGGGGGCCGGATAAAACAGTCTCAAGGGCCACAAACGGCCCTCCAGACATAGGTTCCCCACGCCTGCTTTATTGTAATCAACTACAAAGCAATCTGTCACTAAGTCAATTTAGACTGTAGGACTATAATGAAAAGCAAAATTAAATGAAGAAGAACAGTACAAAACACCAAATGAAGAATAATAAACAAGACATAATATTGACACAATAAGGTTATAAAAACAGGAAGTAAGATTCGCACCTTAGCCAGCGCCTCCCCGGCGGCCCCTGTCATGTGACCCGCCAGCACCAGCACGCGCCGGCCCCCATCTCCATAGTAACGCACCCCGCCGCCCCGCACCCCCCCGCCGGGAGTGGTGACGCGCGTCACGTTGCCCGACGCCCGGTCGAACACCGAGTACAGGTGGGTGGGCGGGGCCGGCGGCGGCGGGAAGAACAGGCCGGCCAATAGGGCGACGGCGGAGGCGGGGCCGGCGGCCGTGTTGTAGCGCAGGTCCAGGATGAGGGAGGAGGTATCCTGCAGGCGGCTCCACACACCCCCCTCCCCCCCCAGCGCCCGCATCAGCCCCGACTCCGACATCATATCCACACGCAGGTAGCCCACGCCCCCCGGGAACACGTCCACCTTCACCAGCGACGCCCCCGCCCCCCCCCCCCCCCCCTCCTGCTCCGACGCCCCCCCTGCCAACCCCTCCTCCTCCCCCTCCCCCTCCTCGTCTCCCATCCCACCCCCCTCCCTCCCCAACCCCAGCCCCAGTCCCCCCTCCATGTCTCTGCCCCCCCCCTCGGGCTCGCCGTCGCAGTAGAAGACATGTAGCCGCTGGTCTCCGCTGCACTCCTGGAGGTCGGAGGTCAACTGCGATGCGAGCGACTCGTAGTCCACCACGGCCCGATAGCCGCCGTCATGCCAACGCTGCTCCAGCTCGCCGCGCACGCGACTCGCCACTAGGGGCAGCGCATAGTGTGCTTCCAGCACGCGGCCTGCACCCTCAACTAGGCCAAACACCTAGAGAGGGGAAAATAGCATCATTACAATGTAATATAATATAATATTATTAATGTTGTTATAATAGAGACTGGCCACTAGGGGGAGTGTATAGTGGGCTTCCAGGACAAGGCCAGCACCCTCAACCAGGCCAAACACCTACAGAGGGGAGAGAATAGTGGCATTACAATGTGATATAATAGCAATAATGTTTGTTATAATAGAGACTGGCCACTAGGGGGAGTGTATAGTGGGCTTCCAGGACAAGGCCAGCACCCTCAACCAGGCCAAAAACCTACAGAGGGGAGAGAATAGTGGCATTACACTATATACTAGAGATGCACCGGATCCTGATTTTTAAGATCCTGCCGGATACCGGATCCACTGCTTAAGATCCTGCCGGATCCGGAACCGGATACCGGATCCTACGAAAGGGTTGAAACACATAGCCAACTCGCACACGCGGGCCCTTTTTATTACGTTGGCGCAAACTATTTTTAAGACTCATTGGCTTACTACCACCCTGCCTTCAACGGCCGCTTCCAAAGGGCTTTCACTCCATGCAGTGATTGGGTTTGTGAAAGACTGACTGAAAAGCCTAGGCTACGTAAAAAGTAGAAATACCCCAGATACTGATTTTTAGGTAACTGCCGGATACCGGATCCACTGCTTAAGATCCTGCCGGATCCTGTACATCTCTAATATATACTAATAAAAATGTTATGATAGAGACTGGCCACTAGGGGCAGCACATAGTGTGCTTCAAGGACATGACCTGCACCCTTAACTAGGCCAAACACCTAGAGAGGGGAGAGAATACAGTAGCATCATTACACTATCCAACACTGTGCGGTCCGGTCGCATGCAGAAACTCTTAAACAAGAGATGGAGGGAGAGAAATGGAGGGAGGCAGAAAGGGAGAGCTTGAGAGATGGAGAGTGAGGACTGTTGAATTATGTAGGGATGAAGGGAGAGAGAGAAAGAGAGAGAATAGCCTCCTCAGGAATGAAGGGAGACAGAGAAACAGACAGAGAGAAAGAGGGCGAGATGAGGAACCGTGGCGCACCTCCGCATGGAACCGGACGATTTCATTGGCTGCCTCCTCTGCCTCTTCGGCCAATACGATGGCGTCGGGCACGACCCCGCCCCCCAGCCAGCTCTCGCCCGCGTTGTCCAGGAAGCTGACGGTTGGCACGGTAACCAGGATGCCTAAGGTGCCCTCGGCGCGGAACGTCTGGGCGTGCATCAGGTTGCCCGCGGTGATCTCCCCAACAACCGTACCGCGATGCAGCGACTATGTCAGGGGAAACCAGAACCATCAGAAATGACAAACCAGAATCCTCCGAGTGTCTTATTTGACTTTGTCAGGTGAAATTGGATTAATCAGAACAATTTGTTCAGAAAAATCAGCAGAATTTTCAGACATCAGAATGATAATACTTGACAGCCATGCTGTGATGCAGCCACTACATCAGAGGAAATCAGAAATCAGAATCTTCAGAATGGAAGTGTAGAGTATATTACATGACACTTAGCATAACACACTTTTTGTTTACCCAAAGCGACTTAGAGCTACACTTATTTCAAGTACAGGGTATTGGTTACAGTCCCTGGAGCAGTGTGGGGTTAGGTACCTTGGTACAGGGTATTGGTTACAGTCCCTGGAGCAGTGTGGGGTTAGGTACCTTGCTCAAGAGTACCTCAGTCATGGAGTGTGGTGGTAAGGGTGGGATTCAAACCAGCAACCCTGTGATCTAAAGCCCATCCCCTTAACCCAGGGGTGGGGAAGCTTTTTCATTCGAAGGGCAACTTCAAATTCATCCGAGGCCCGGAAAAGTCCTCCGAGGGCCGTACAGTACTGTGAACACCAACCAGGGTTTCCCCCTGCACTTTAGGCCTATATTGAAGCCAGCCATCTTTACAACAGACCCCACCTCCTCTAGGTTCCCTGAATAAAACTTAATTGCATTGCAAATGCATTTTCTATGATTTCTTTACAACATATGTCATATTTCATGTGAAGCTGCATAACACTAAATCATATCGGGGGGCGGATAAAACGGCCAAACGGCCCTCGAGACATAGGTTCACCACCCCTGGCCGTCGACACATAGGTTCCCCACCCCCGGCCCTCGAGACATAGGTTCCCCACCCCCGGCCCTCGAGACATAGGTTCCCCACCCCTGGCCCTCGAGACATAGGTTCCCCACCCCTGGCCCTCGAGACATAGGTTCCCCACCCCTGGCCCTCGAGACATAGGTTCCCCACCCCTGGCCCTCGAGACATAGGTTCCCCACCCCTGCGGCCCTCGAGACATAGGTTCCCCACCCCTGGCCCTCGAGACATAGGTTCCCCACCCCTGGCCCTCGAGACATAGGTTCCCCACCCCTGGCCCTCGAGACATAGGTTCCCCACCCCTGGCCCTCGAGACATAGGTTCCCCACTCCTGGCCCTCGAGACATAGGTTCCCCACCCCTGGCCCTCGAGACATAGGTTCCCCACCCCTGGCCCTCGAGACATAGGTTCCCCACCCCTGGCCCTCGAGACATAGGTTCCCCACCCCTGGCCCTCGAGACATAGGTTCCCTACCCCTGGCCCTCGAGACATAGGTTCCCCACCCCTGGCCCTCGAGACATAGGTTCCCCACCCCTGGCCCTCGAGACATAGGTTCCCCACCCCTGGCCCTGGAGACATAGGTTCCCCACCCCTGGCCCTCGAGACATATGTTCCCCACCCCTACTACTACTGTACTGTATTGTACTGTACGTTTCTTTTACACCAAGGCTCCGCGACCCACCCATGACCCTTTCGCGACCCACTTTTGGGCCGCAACCCACCAGTTGAGAAAACACTGGTGTAGAGTACTGTATTGTCCCGTAAGGCATCAAGATATGTGCAATGAGGACTGCATGTGCAATGGAATGTGACCGTCCAAAGTTCAAGTGGCTTTGGGATAATAACTACAGTAAGACTAAGTCTTTCAGTTAAACCCAATAGAGAGGTTGTATAATAGTCTGCTGGACTCCACATTGAAACACGGGAGGGGAATTGAGCCTGGTGCATGTGTGTGTGTGTGTGTGTGTGTGTGTGTGTGTGTGTGTGTGTGTGTGTGTGTGTGTGTGTGTGTGTGTGTGTGTGTGTGTGTGTGTGTGTGTGTGTGTGTGTGTGTACCTGCATGAGGTGTGTGTGTGTGTGTGTGTGTGTGTGTGTGTGTGTGTGTGTGTGTGTGGTGTGTGTGTGTGTGTGTGTGTGTGTGTGTGTGTGTGTGTGTGTTTGTGTGTGTGTGTGTGTGCGTACCTGCATGAGGTATGCGAGTTCCTCCCCGGCTGCGGCGGTTCTAGACCCGGTCAGTACGTACACTCCCCTCTGCGACCCGTAGGAGGCGCCAGGCAGCGTCGGCAGCGCGTGGAACTCACGACTAGTGTTTAACACCGAGTCATACAGCGTGAAGAAGCGGATTGGTGGAGCCAGCGGAGGGGCGGGGTCATGCAGATACGACAATATGATTGGCAGGCCCTCTGCAGTCAAGGTCAAGATCAAATAGTAAAAGTCAAAAGTGAAATAATAATAGTAATAATAACAATAATAATCATCATCATCATCATCCTTATCATCTTCCTTATCGTCATAATTATAACCATAACTGTATTTGTATAGCACAATTCATACAAATGTTCTTTCACAGTTTAGTAATATATATATAAAAATATATATAAATAGTAATATATATATAAAAATATATATAAATAGTAATATATATAAAAATAAAATACAGTAACCTGAAGGCCCGCCCACTGTAGAGCGGAGGTCCAGAACTAGGTGATCCGTGTCTTTGATTGGCCGCCACACCTGTAAACCAACCAATCAGAATTAAGATTGACCAGTGAGTTATTTTTCAGTAAGTTAACATAGACTTAAGAAAGTTAATTAAGTAAGTTAACATAGACTCAGGTATCCCATGTACTGTACTTCATTGCATCACACACACTGTAGTTACTCCTCTCCTCTCCTTTCCTCTCCTTTCCTCTCCTACTCCTCTCTTCTCTCCTCTAATCTCCTCTCCTCTCCTCTCCTCTCCTCTCGTCTCATCTCCCTTCTCCTCTCCTCTCCTCTCCTCTCCCTCCCTAATCTCCTCTCCTCTCCTCTCATCTCCCCTCTCCTCTCCTCTCCTCTCTTCTAATCTCCTCTCTTCTCCTCTCCTCTCCTCTCCTCTCCTCTGTCCTTTTCTCTTCTCCTCCTCTTCCTTCTCCCCTCCCCTTCTCTCCTCTCCTATCCTATCCTCTCCTCCCCTCTCCTGTCCTGTCCTCTCCTCTCCTGTCCTCCCCTCCCCTCCCCTCTCCTCTCCTGTCCTGTCCTGTCCTCCCCTCTCCATCCTCTCCTCTCATCTCCTCTCCAAAGTAACTTACTGTACAACTTACAGTAGGGCTGCACAATTAATCGAAAAATAATCAAAATCGTGATAACATAGTGAAATCGAACTCGTGATTTTAATCGTGATTTAATCGTGGTAATACTGACCTACCTTTGAGAGCGTAGCCAGAACATACTGACAGGCTGTTGTTTCTGGCCAGAAATCTGTCCACCTACGCTTCATGCTATTGCCTTAACATAATTATTACAATTCATTGTATTTTGCTCATCCCATATGTAATTAATTCTTGGTTATATTTCATCTTCTTATAATTTTCAAAACAATCTGCAAAAATCAATAATCGTGATTGATAATCGTGATTATGATTATGACTAAAATAATCGTGATTATGATTTTTTCCATAATCGTGCAGCCCTAGTTTACAGTCTGAACAGCTGTAGGGTCACCGATTCTACATGTAGTGTGTCATTTTGAATATTGGAATCTTAGAATCATAATCTATGACTAACTACATATCAATATGCAGCCTGTTTTCACACATTGAGGGTTTTAGTGTTGGTGTTGATTTGGTGTTGGTGGGTGTGGCTTCTGGTGTTGATTTGGTGTTGGTGGGTGTGGCTTCTGTTGTTGATTTGGTGTTCTTGGGTGTGGCTTCTGACCTTCTCCGCCATGTCCTCCTCCAATCGTGCGAGAGTGTCAGCGTCGGGGAGTCTGGAGATACGTACGTACCCGCTGTTGCCATGGCGCACCTTAAAGCCAAGGTCAAATTCAAATTCAAGGTCAAATTCAAATTCAAAGTCAGCTCGGCATAGGCCTACTTCTGTATATATCATAGTCATGAACATCAAGTTGTATTGTAAAGTACTGCATGTAAAGTAATGTCTTCTAAATTGTAAACACTACAGTAACCAAAGTAAATAAATGCATCTCAGCACTGGTGTCAATACATAAATGAACACTACTTATTAATATTTCAATAATATTTCATATGTTAAATGTTTCAATTGTTATTTATCACTTCATTACTTTTATTATGACTTATTACTTGTTACTAGTGCTCTAAATTAACACCAGCCAACCGGACAAAAGTTGGTGAAATTTCTGTTTGGCAGGTACAGTTGAAAAGACCAACTTACTAGCCACTTTGACCCATTAGTAAGTGTGTTAGTAAGTTAGATTGAACGTAAATTCATTTAGAGCCCTGCTTGCTACACAGGTGCAGTCACACTTGTCACACGCTTGTTACACAATAGAGCAGTCAGATCAAGTCAGCTCAGCTGTATTATCAGTTTTTAAAGGAACAATAAATAAACAGATTTTAGCAGTAGTGCAGTTTAGCGGTATTGTAGTTTATTTGCATTCCACCTCCACACTGAAGACATCCTCCACGCGCAGCTCGCCGCCGCTCTGAACTCTCGCCACCTCGTCCGTTTGCTCCGGCTCCTCGGTGGCGGTCCCCGGGTAAGACTCTCTGGTTGTCTTGACGACCAGTCGTGGGTCCTCGCAGACGGACTGCAGCTCGTAGTTCAGTTTCGCCGCTAGCTCCTCTTCTGATGTCACCGCGAAGAAGTCAGTGTTCCGCAGGTGCTCCAGCAGGACCTTCACCTGAGGACAAGGTCAAGGGTCAGGGACAAGGTCAAGGTCAAGGGTAAAGTCAAGGTCGAGGGCAAAGTCAGGGGCAAGATCAATGTACAGTCCCCTCTGAAAGTTTTGGAACAACAAAACAAATGACAAAAAAACATAGAAGTGCAAGATAGCTGGTATGTATGAGGTGCAGACAGAATGTTGAGGTATAGACACCTGCATGTTGATGCACGTTGAGGTACACTATATGTTGATGTATGTTGAGGTACACTACATGTTGAGGTATACTATACATCAGTGTTTCCCAACCTTTTTTGTCTTGTGTACCCCCTTTTCGTTGTGCCATGAGTACCCCCTCTAAGTCAAGTTCTATATCGCTTTCGCTATCCTGATATAACTAATCTCAATATATTTGTTAAAATTACATTTTTCCAAGTACCCCCTGCAGTGTGCTCGCGTACCCCTAGTGGTACACGTACCCCTGGTTGGGAAACACCGCACTACATGTTGAGGTACACTATATGTTGAGGTACACTATATGTTGAGGTACACTATATGTTGATGCACGTTGAGGTACACAATATGTTGAGGTACCCCTGACCTTGATGCACGTTGAGGTATACTATATGTTGAGGTACACTATATGTTGACCCCTGACCTTGTCCCGTGCGGCGTAGAACCTCTCGATGAGTTCGGCTACGCTCTGCACGGCGCGCGGTATCACCCCCCTGGCCGCCATCAGGGCCCTCGCCCTCGCCAACGCCTCCTTCGCCCGCACCGCCACCGACGGCGTCACGCCGCTCACCTGGGGTCAAAGTAAAGGTTACAAATGTCAAGGTCAATGTCATAGGTCAATGTCAAAAATCAAGGCAAAGTCAAAGTTGAAGTCAGCTTTACTGTCAATTTCTTCACATTTAAAACTAAATCTCTCACTGTAAAATAACAGGACATATAAAAAGGCCATGATACCCCTCACCTCCCAGCTCTGCCCTGTCACTGCGCTGGTTGCCCGGGCAACGGGCACGACGATGTAGAAGCCGGAGCTCTCAATGCGGATCTTATCGACCCGGACGGAGCCGCCCGCGCTGCGCTCTCCCACCACCAGGGCGCGCCGCAGGTGCTTCAGGGCGTACGCCAGACTCTCAGCTGCTCCACTAGTCCGCCGACTATACGTAAGGTCAAAGGTGAAAGGTCAAGGAAAAGTTGAAAGGTCAAATGTGATTCATTGCTAACTAATGTAAGAAGTAGATCGCTGCTGATATGTCTTTAAAGGGACACTGTGCAGGAAATGGTCAAAAAAGGTACTGCAACTATGCTGCTCATTGAAACTGGGCTGCCTATTTTGGGCTGCCAAATTTGGTCTTTACATGATAGTTTACAAAGTAATAAACAAATATTTTCTAGTGCGGTCTAAGTACAGCCATTTTTGCAGCTAAAAATGGCTATTTTTGGAAATTCAAAATGGCGGACCATGGAGAAGATCCCCCTTTTCATGTATGAAAAGTGCAATTTTTCCAGTCATAGTGAATACTTAGAATTTGATGGTGGTGGTAAGTATTCATGAAAAAGGTAACATGAATTCTGGAAATAAACAACAAAAAATCTCACACAGTGTCCCTTTAAATAACTATCTGGTGAGGTGGGTGGAGTGAAATGTGAAATGTGCACATGGTGGCAATAATAACCCCTTAAGACGCGGCTTTAATGTGCAATATGGTGGCAATAATAACCCCTTAAGACGCGGCTTTAATGTGCAATATGTAAGGGTTAACGTTCGGCGAGAAGGTCGCTACCGTGGAATAGCAGCACGACAGAGAGAATCTTTAGACCCCAACGCGGAGCGGAGGGGTCTTGTTCTCTCTGAAGTGCTGCTATTCCACAAAGCGACCGACTCGCCGAACGTTAACCCGCTTATTATATGGATATACTTAAATGATTCACACATGGCGAGGACATTTCTTTATTTAATGTTAAGTCTATTATAAATGTTCATGTCAAAAGATTGTTGCTGCGCAAAACAAAACAGTGCCGTTGTGGAACACCGCTAGGCAACAGGTAGCCTAGACAACAGGTGTTGTCTATCACAGCAGCTGATTAGAGTCTTGTTGAAAAGTCGCTTCAGCAGTGAAAAGTCTTGTTGCCATTGACAGCGGTCTGTTATAGACCAACCCGTCCGTTATTTCAAATAACAGACGTGCGAACGTTGGGGAGCCCCGTTGAAATGAATGGAGCATTCGACCGATGACGTCACACCATATAATATGGTGGCAATAATAAGGTGCATTAAGGTGCAAAAAGGTAGCCAGGCCGTACCCTCCTAGTGACGCAACAGCTACAGCGTTGCTACCAGTCAGGTCAAGAGTCAATGCAAGTACTTTCTGAGTTCCCGCAAATACGGGAACTCCTCCGACTTTGTTGGGAAGCAAACAATCATTAGCAAACCAAGGGAGGCCATTTGGGAAATGCCGTTTCAGAAAATGTTAATTGTTATGCTCTTGGTCAGGCCAAGTCTCGAAGAGATTTGAAAGTCGATGATAATCAGGCTAGCAAAAAGGTGCGATAGCTCAGGGGCAAAAATGTAAATTCCATGTTCTGTTAATGATCATGTTCAGTTTTTAGCTGGTTTGTCTTGGAGCTAGACAGACGTTTCATTTCACATACAAGTGGTTCAAATAGAGAAGTGAAACAAATGAACAAATAGAGAAGTGAAACAACACACACACACACACACACACACACACACACACATCACACCCAC
The DNA here is from genome assembly GCF_034702125.1 of Engraulis encrasicolus. NCBI lineage: Eukaryota > Metazoa > Chordata > Actinopteri > Clupeiformes > Engraulidae > Engraulis > Engraulis encrasicolus. Next base: position 59,052,043 of record NC_085858.1, on the reverse strand, counting down.
CTTATAAGGACCATGAGTTCTTTTCGCTTCCCAAAGCGTAGCCCAGGTAGGCGGGGCATGGTCCAGAGCTCTCGCGTTTGATTGGCCGGTCGCTCGTAGATACTCTCGATGAGCAGCGGAGGCTCCGCCCCATCCCAGAAGAACGAGACGAGGAACGGAACTCCGCTCAGCTCTCCCCCCACACTGTGGCGCAGGTCCAGGATGAGGGCTCGCGTACGCGCCGCACGGTTCCACACCTGAGGTTTACAAATCATATATTTTATACATATCTTATACATAGGGCAGTCATGGGTGAGCGGTTAGGGCGTCAGACTTGCATCCCAGAGGTTGCCGGTTCGACTCCCGACCCGCCAGGTTGGTGGGTGGAGTAATTAACCAGTGCTCTCCCCCATCCTCCTCCATGACTGAGGTACCCTGAGCATGGTACCGTCCCACCGCACTGCTCCCCATGGGGCGCCACTGAGGGCTGCCCCCTTGCACGGGTGAGGCATAAATGCAATTTCGTTGTGTGCAATGTGCAGTGTTCACTTGTGTGCTGTGGAGTGCTGTGTCACAATGACAATGGGAGTTGGAGTTTCCCAATGGGCTTTCACTTTCACTTTCACATACACATTTAATATAATATTACTGTATAATGTCAACGTTACTACTATGGTTCAGGATCAGAGCTCGTGTACAAGCTGCACGATTCCACACCTGAGGTTTACAAATAATATATTTTATATGTTTCGTAACATAATATTATAATGTCACCATTACTACTATGGTCCAGGATCAGAGATCGTGTACGCGCCGCTCGGTTCCACACCTGAGGTTTTTCAAACAATATATTTTATACATATTTTATACATACACATTTAATATAATATTACTGTGTAATGTCAACGTTACTACTATGGTTCAGGATCAGAGCTTGCGTACAAGCTGCACGATTCCACACCTGAGGTTTACAAATAATATATTTTATACATATTTCTATGTATATTTAATATAATATTATAATGTCACCATTACTACTGTGGTCCAGGATCAGAGCTTGTGTACGCGCCGCTCGGTTCCACACCTGAAATATCAATTAATGTCACATACAATATTGCAGTATTTATAACAAAGATTTGGTTTGTAGAGAAAGATATCCCAAACTCTGCCCATNCAATGCAAAGAAGTGTGCTCAAATTCAGTCTCCTAAGGGGGCGCTGTCCCCTCCATAATGTTTCTGTCTTTGTGGTGTTTGGTTGCGGCTTGTACAAGAAGTGAAGTGAGGTGAGGTGAGGTGAGGTGAGGTGAGGTGAGGTGAGGTGAGGTGAGGTGAGGTGAGGTGAGGTGAGGTGAGGTGAGGTGAGGTGAGGTGAAGTGAAGTGAAGGGAGGGAAGTGAAGGGAAGTGACGTGACGTGACGTGACGTGACGTGACGTGAGGTGAGGGGAAGGGAAGGGAAGGGAAGGGAAGTGTAGTGACGTGACGTGACGTGACGTGACGTGACGTGACGTGACGTGAGGGGAGGTGAGGTGAGGGGAAGGGAGGGAAGGGTAGTGTAGTGTAGTGACGTGACGTGACGTGACGTGACGTGGCGTGACGTGACGTGACGTGACGTGACGTGACGTGACGTGACGTGACGTGACGTGACGTGACGTGACGTGACGTGACGTGACGTGACGTGACGTGACGTGAAGTGAAAGTCCAACTGGGAAACTGCAACTCCCATTGTCATTGTGACACAGCACTCCACAGCACGCAAGTGAACACTGCACACTACGAAATCGCATTTATGCCTCATCCGTTCAAGGGGCAGCCCCCAATGGCACCCGAAAGAAAGCAGTGTGGTGGAACGGTACCATGCTGTCTGTGTGTGTGTGCGTGTGTGCGTTTGTGTGCGTGTGTGTGTGTGTGTGTGTGTGTGTGTGTGTGTGTGTGTGTGTGTGTGTGTGTGTGTGTGTGTGTGTGTGTGTACCTGTTCCATAGCAGCGGGTCCCAGCCTGGCCATAGCTTCGCGTCCGAGTATCCGGTCGAGTCGCAGCAGTCCGACTCCGCCCTCCATGACGTCCAGTCGCATCGAGCTCCGCACCAGACGCACCAGCTGTTCCCGCGGCAACAGGCTGAGTGCAGGTGGCGTCGGCGGGGCAACGTAGTTGGGTTCAAAGGTCACGCTGAGGCGGGGGTCGTTCAGGGCTCCCTGCACCCCCGTGGTCAACACGGATGCCAGCGCCTTGCGGTCCGACACCGACAGGATCTGACCACTTCGCACCGCCTAGTGGTGGGGAGATGACATTACAAATGTTATTCATCATTTCACTGGTTTCTGACTCGTCAGCCTGATGGCCTGGGATTGGACACTGAGAGGATCTGATGGCCTGGGATTGGACACTGAGAGGATCTGATGGCCTTGGATTGGACACTGAGAGGATCAGCCCTCTACACCTGGTGATATCACAATGATAATCATTTTAAAGGCCAACTTCCGATAAAACACAGTTTTACTCCCTCCTTTTGAAGATCGGACGGTCACCCCAGGTTAAACTCACTTGCAAGGCTCTCATAGCGGTGCGTCACCTCGCCTGGCTGTGTTTCCCGGTGTTTCCCAATTGACATAAATAATGCAGAGAAACGAGCGAATCACGAAAGCCTTTCTGTGTTTCATCACGTCGAAAGAAGGCGTTGGCCACAAAGGTTTATGTCGACCCATTTTTCTAAAAACATGTCGAGTAATTTTTTTCTGCTTGTTTTCAATACAAGCAACGTCTGGTGGCCCGAAATCTAGCTTAGCTTAGCTATCAGCTGGTTGCTACTCTCAGGTACACACACAGCACAAAGCCTCATCCATAGAGCAAGCCCACTCTGGTTGCTCCGTGCCTGCTGCTTGCCTAGGGGTCGCTGTCGAAAGAGCACAGCCCTGAATGGAGCATGCACGCCTCCGTTGGCGCCCCTATAGTGCAGTACCACCCGGGGAAGTGGCGACTCTGTTTCCCATTACATTCTCTCCAAGAACAGGAGGACTGAGCCAATCAGAGACGCATTTCCACGAGAGCTGGAAGAGTGAGCCAATCAGAGATGCATTTCCACGAGAAACACGGAACACCCTCTCGTTTCTCCACAAGCCACCTTGCTGGCTTGCAAAAACGGCTTGAAACAAAGCAACCAGAACGTTTTTTAAAACAGGACCAACGCGTAACACATTCAATAACAATGGGGAACACAGCAATATTAATCAAATGACGTTGAGAGGCCATCTTTAAAACAATTAATAATTTGACTGTTTTCTGATTGGTCAACACGGACCTCAGTGCTTCGAGAGGATCTGCCCAGTACGCACCGCCTGGTGGTGGAGAGAGGACATTACAATGATAATGATTAATTAATCATTTTACTGCTTTCTGATTGGTCACCACGGACGTCAGTACCTTGAGAGGATCTGCCCAGTATTTTCGGTCACGACTGGTCCAATTCATTGACAGGAGGACCAGGCCCAACATCATCATCAAGAGTCCACCGGGCAACTGCCCTGTATGTCTTATGGCATCTAGACAGGCCAAGAGCAATGCAAATATCGTTTCTGATCTCCCGAAATGAGTTTCTGAACTCCACTCACTTTGTCGGACCTCAGTCAACCAGTAGCAAAGTAGGGAGGTGGGTCAACCATACCATTTGGGCCTAATGGTGAAGTGTAGAATTGATATGATGAAATCAGACCAGATCCTCACTAATGTTTACTCAAAGGAATCTACGTATAACGGCAAACTCTAAAATACACAAAAGCACACACACACACACACGCGCACGTGCACACGCACGTGCACGCGCACGCACACGCACACACACACACAAACAACACACACACATGCACACAAACAACACACACACACACACACACACACACACACACACACACACAAACACATGTTCTCTCTATATATAATATAATAATATAATATAATACAATATGATATAATATAATGTAGTATAATGTAATATATTTTAACATAATATAATATAATACAATACAATACAATACAATACAATACAATATAATACAATGCAATATAATATAATATAATATAATATAATATAATATAATATAATATAATATAATATAATATAATATAATGTAATGTAATATAATATAATATAATATAATATAATATAATATAATATAATATAATATAATGTGTATCTACCTGTCCGATGGCTTCCTCCATGCCCTGCAGGTTCTCTGGGAAACAGTAGTTATCTAGCAGCACACGGGCCATGGCTAAGACCAGGGCCGGCTGGAAGGAGGTCCGAACCGGAGTGGGACCCGAGCCCAGCAGAAGCAGCAGCAGAGACAGCACCAGCACACGGCAGCAGCCACGAACCGGAACCGGAACCGGAACAGGACCACACTGGACCCGGGATCCAGACATCATTACCGGTGCTAGATGTTCCTGATTGTCGCAGATTTTGATGGTCTGGCCTGGCCTGTCCCGGGGAAAAAATAGTCACTTTATATAACAAAGGTTGTCATTGCTCATACACAGAAAGGTAGATTAAGTTTGAAATGTCCAGGGGTTTTGTCAGACGAAAGGGGATCGAGACCGAGACATCATCATTCGTGTCACCGGACTTTCCTGATGGTTGGAGATTTCAATGGTCCAGTCTGGTCCCAGGAGAAAAAAGGTCACTTTCCTAGACACTGAATAAAGGATGCCATTGCGAACACGCCAAAAGGTGCATTGAGTTCGAAATGTCAGACAGAGTAGGCAACCCAGGACATCATACACTCGACACGATGAGCAGGAACGGAGAAAGACATCATATCACATCACACACACACACTCACACACACTGTGATCTGGGACGCAGCCAGAGCTCATGCACACACACACACACACACTGCGATGCGGAATGACACAGCAGCTTGACCCAGCGGTACACACACTCTCTCCCTGGAACAGGATCAGGCCTCACACACACACACACATGCACGAACACACACACACACACACACACACACACACACACACACACACACACACACACACACACACACACAGCAATC
>NC_085858.1:59037012-59042012 GCF_034702125.1 Engraulis encrasicolus | reverse complement strand
TAATGCACATTCTGTGTGATTTTCGTAATAATGTGATGAACAGAACTGACATAGATCATGACAACACCTACAAAGTCAAAACTCCTACAAAGTCAGGATCTGGATATTTCATCCAAAAAATCCAATCCATGTCTCGAGTTACTTCCTGGGCTGGAGAATCAAAACATGCTTGCCTTGCTAGCTAGCCTATTCCTAAACATATGGAAGGATTAGGAGTTTTGCTGCCATCAGGATAGGTGTAAAATGGAAGGTTGTAATGAAAAACAGCATGCAACACAGCAGGAAGTAACTGGCTTTTGGGTGAGTACTTTGGCACGTCTACTTTTATCTACAGAATGAATACTGCCAGTCAAGTGACATTAGCCAGCTAGCATTTCAGATGCTCTGAACTGCCTGACCAGGTGATTTTTGCACCAAAATAGTTTACTTGGAAGCTACTGAAGTTGTTCTTTCGGCGTGAAAATGCATTTAGACCTGCAATTTAAACTCGGAGAGTCAGAGCGCACTCTTGACAAAAAAGGCTTTATCTCAGTTCGAATGTTCAAAATCGCTATTTTTACCTAAACTAGTGCGCGCTTAAAGTGAAATAACTTCGGAATGGAACAAGCTAGAAACAAACCAAAAATATATACAGACAGCTGAGTCGTTGGGCTTTCGAACAAGCCCTGGCATGTGCCTGTGGGTTCAAGACAAAATATTCGGTGGGTGTTCAAAAAATGATATAAAATGATGAAATTGTCTACGGCTGAATTCCAAAAAACGACTGGTATTGAATGTGTTAACATAAATATACAGCAACATACACACTACTTAAGTACTTTAACACAAATATACAGTAACATACATAATACTTAAGTCATTTAACATAAATATACAGTAACATACATAATACTTGAGACATTTAACACAAATATACGGTAACATACATACTTACTTTAACACAAATATACTCCTATATTGCTGATGGGATGTCAATCTAATATAATCAAACCATTATGAAGGCAATATTTCCTTCTGGATGAAGAGAGAATTGTCTTCTCTATCGCTGCTGATGCTAATTTAACAGCAAACAACAAACTGAAGGCTACACTGATTCAACACCACACTACAAAATTACATTAACAATATAATATATGACAACATGAACACTAATTCAAATGAGCAGTATAATATATGACAACGTGAACACTACACTAATTCAAAGTAACAATATACTATGACGACTTGAACGCTATGCTAATTCAAATGAACAATAATATATGACAACGTCAACACCATGGTAATTCAAATGAACAATATAGTATGACAACCTGAACACTATGCTAATTCCAATGAACAATATAGTATGACAACTGTCTTGAACGCCATACTAATTCAAATGAACAATATAATATATGATAACCTGAATGCTATGCTAATTCAAATGAACAATATAATATGATAACCTGAATGCTATGCTAATTCAAATGAATAATAGAGTATGACAACTTGAACGCTATACTAATGCAACACCATGCTGTATGGGTGCTAATGTAAGACTAATGTAGCGCTACTATAACAGTGATCTGATACTAATAGAGCGCTAATCTAAGACTAATATATTTCTAAGGTATATATCGCTAATCTAAGACTTAAACTGCGTCCCATTACTACCACTTCCACTCGTTTTGAGCCCTAACACTCGCTTTTGCGCGTTCCCGTGAAAGTGTAGGGTGTCCCGTTTCTTAGGGAGGCGAGTGAAAGTGCAAAAAAATCCACTTAAAATTCCACTTCGACCGAGTGGGGTAGGACCCCCCCTAACGACCGAGTGAAAGAACACATTACCCAGAATGCTGTGCGAACCCCACCGGCAAAAGCAAAAACAAAAAAAATATGGCGTCCTAGCAGAGGGAACAGCGAACTCACTACTTGGAAATATATGGCCACTATTTGAATATTATTCGAGAATAAAAAATAAAACATATGAAAATAGACTATAAAGACAAAATAAATCCCCCTTACTGAAAAAAACATCACGTTTACTTCGCTGGTTGGACTAGTGTTCGCTAGTTAGCTTAGCACAAATAGCGGTAGCTAGCGGTTGCTATGAACTGGTAGCTTGCTTTGAAAAAGTTTGCTTCTGCCTAATTAGTCTCGAAGCATTTAACATGAAATGGCTCCCAAAGTTGTGGATTAAAGTACGCATTGTGAGCAAGATCTCCTCACTTCAGATCAATATGGACAATAGAGTTCACTAATTAGCTTGGTTTTAGCTTTTGGCACTGATGGTGGCAGTGGTATTAGCTAATAGCTTACCTTGCATTTGAGAAATCAGATGCAGATATGAAATGACTCACGAATAAATGCAGATTATATTCCATGTTTACAAAAACACCAACAAATGCCGATTTACAGTGTGCTTGTGAACGATTTATTGATAAATGCAGTGTTTTGTCCCATAGGGACACAACACGAGTGGCTTCTTCCCTGACTGTAAACAGTGGGTGTGGAGTCGGACTGGATTCGGAACTCCCTGACACTGGCCTTTCCTGTTGGAATTTACAAACGGTTCATTCGTATTTGCTGCGTAAACATAATAATTTAATGAAACAGTAGGCCTATTGGAGGAAGATCTTTTATGAGATTATGTGTACTTGAGTAGCTCAACGTCACCACCTGAAGTCTGTCCCAATCTGTAGGGAAAAATTCGACTTGTCTTTATTCTCGAGGGAATGACTCGCTTTTTAATTTCACTCCAAACGAGGTGAAGTTCAAGCAGAAGTGGAAGTGGTAGTAATGGGACGCAGCCTTAATATATTTCTAAGGTAACACTTATATATCGCTAATCTTGTTTAACTGCTCGCTAACCCTCCCCCCCACCACCACCTTTATATAAGCATCTCCCCATCCACAACAGCCAATGGCCATCCTCACACCTCCACTGTGTGTGTGTGTGTGTGTGTGTGTGTGTGTGTGTGTGTGTGTGTGTGTGTGTGTGTGTGTGTGTGTGTGTGTGTGTGTGTGTGTGTGTGTGTGTGTGTGTGTGTGTGTGTGTGTGTCAACAGAAGAGCGTGGGCGTATTGTCCGGCATCACCTCAGACAGAAACCATGTGTGTGTGTGTGTGTGTGTGTGTGTGTGTGTGTGTGTGTGTGCGTGTGTGCGCGTGGGCACACAGCTGAGTGTAAGCCGAACCAGTGACACAGACAGCTCGGTGTGGGCGTAAGTATCACACGTGTGTGTGTGTGTGTGTGTGTGTGTGTGTGTGTGTGTGTGTGTGCGTGTGTGTGTGGGCGGTTGGGTGACTAGGTGTGTTTAAGCCTACAGCACTGTTGTCGTAACCAGACGAGCTAAACTCAGCTCCTGGGTTATTTATGGGCGGTTATGGTGGCCGTCTAACTCAGCTCCTGGGTTATTTATGGGCGGTTATGGTGGCCGTCTAACTCAGCTCCTGGGTTATTTATGGGCGGTTAAGGTGGCCGTTTAACTCAGCTCCTGGGTTATTTATGGGCGGTTAAGGTGGCCGTTTAACTTAGGTGTTGGACTATTTTGGGTTCTTAAGATGACCGTTTATAGACACAGACACAGACCACAGATACTTTTTTTTTTAACACCACAAACACCGCAGATAATATTTGTATGAACACCACTGATTATTTTCCCACAAGACTAGCCTTATAAACATTATGAAAGATAGACCAAAGATACTATCCTCATAACCTATACAAAGAGCAAAGATACTATTCTCATCAACTCAATAGATATTAGTGTATTCTAATCAACTCAGTAGATATTAGTGTATTCTAAACAACTCAATAGATATCATCTGCTATTCTCAACAACATAATCCATATTACATTCTATCCTCTATTCTATTCTAATCTCACCACTAGAGTTTCTATTCTATTCTATTCTCTTCTATTCTCTTCTATTCTATTCTGTTCTATTCTATTCTATTCTATTCTATTCTATTCTATTCTATTCTATTCTACTGATCTATTATCTTGTCTTCTAGTCTACTCTATTCTATTCTCTTCTCTCCTCTTCTATTCTATTGTATTCTATTCTGAATAGAGAGAGAGACGGGGAGAGAGAGAGAGAGAGAGAGAGAGAGAGAGAGAGAGAGAGAGAGAGAGAGAGAGAGAGAGAGAGAGAGAGAGATGGGTTGGTTAGGAAGTGACATTGGTGACATTGGACAACTCGTCGGCCGGGGTACTTTATACACACACACACACACATGCAAGCACACACACACACACACACACACACACACACACCACATATACATATCAGCTGTGCTAGTGTAAACACACACACATGCACATTTACAGTAGTAAGTGTCTCATGTTTTTTTTACTCTTTGGTGAATTTGTCTATTTGTAGAGCTGCACCGCTGTTCTTTGGCCAGGAGGGGGGATCTATCTGCCCTTACTATGATGATTATATATCGCCCCCTAGTGGTTGGAAGAGAGTCACTTGACCTAGTGTCAGTACACTACATGCTGTAAAGCGGGGGTCCCCAAACTAAGGCCCGGGGGCCGGATGCGGCCCGCCACGCCCCTTTGACCGGCCCTCCACCTCTCTGCATCTCACCATTTGAACTGGCCCAAAGAAGCAATCCTCACAGAATAAAAGGATTAAATATGTACTTTTAAATATTTTATTTTGTTTATCAACAGGCCTTCCTACAGTTTAATTTTCACTAACGTAGTGTGAATCACCAGAAGTTGTCTTGAATTTTCTTGTCTTGAATTTCTCATCTCACTGTAATATAAACAGGCCTACCATTTCTATTGTATCACTCCTAAACGGTCAATCACCATATATTTCTAACCGTTCCTTGCTATTTTCACATAGTTATTGGAAATTAAAAGGAATACCTGTGCTATTTCAAATTGAAAAACATGTGAAGTACTCGCTCACTTATTTTGCAAATCACTTGTAATGATGAGCTATTTTGTCATAGAAATTCTGAATGAAAGCGAAGGACAGCACTCTTCAGATTTTTCTCTGTTTATTTGCC
>NC_085858.1:59032012-59034512 GCF_034702125.1 Engraulis encrasicolus | reverse complement strand
GGGGCGTTGGGGAGGCCTAGGGGGGCGTTGGGGAAGTGCAGGGGGGCGTTGTGAGTAGGTTACAGCTGAGAGGGGGCGGTGCTTAGTTGCCATTGAGGAGCATGAGTCCATGTTATTTTTTCAATACTAAGTGGGGCTTTGACAGGCTTATGATGAGGACAAGGGGGCGTTGGGACGCTTATGAAGAGGTCCAGGGGGCTTTTATTTAAAAAAAGTTTGAGAGCGACGTTAATCGATTAAAAAACATTATTCGCAAATTCGCCAATTCAACTGACAAGAGACCCAGGTGAAATGGGCATGAGAATGGGCATGTGAAGAGGGGTGTGAAGAGTGGGAACATTTCAATCACCTTTGGATTAAAAAATATAAATAAAAATTAATTTAAATGTAGCATTTTATCTCACTTTTAATTTAAATTTTTAGATTTACAGTTTTTCTCGATTGCTTACATACAATTTTCGGAATCAGTTCTCGAATTCTCAAAACTCTACACACAAATCTCCAAACCTCACACACAACGGGCAAAACTCTTCACTACCTCTGAAAAATGCACGTCTTGTCTCAAAACAATGTACTCTCTTTTAAAAAGGAACCATTACACTTATATGCACAACGTAAAACTCTATACTCAACTTGACACACAGTAGAAACTTATTTTCTTCACTGTTCTACTTACTAAAGAGGGTATTTTTCTGTTGTGAAATACTAAAATATTGTTTTTAGACTCGGAGTACACAGATGTGTGGCAAAAAATATATTTACATATTTTTCTGACATTTAAAAAAATGCACTAATTTATTGTAAAATATTGGGTAACCACATGAAAGTGATCTCTTGTATAACATATTTTGGAGTTCAAAAACTAAACAAATGTGTTTTCTCACTGCATCCACTCATGTTTTCATCAATATGACATGCAATGTGTCCTTATGGGGTGATGCTTTCAGATTGTAAACCGGTATGAAGAGAGTTTGCCCATGTGATGAGGAAGTGAACTTAGTATGGCAGTTGATTTTAGTATTTTGAATGGCAGTGTGTTCAATGCGACAACCAGGGATTTTCTTCATGAAAATTGTGTGTAATCCAGAGAATTGTGTGTAGTGGATTGAAAAGAGTGTGTTTTAAAACTGAAATGTGAGTGTAAAGAAGGAATTGTGCTTAGTGTTCAGTGACATTGGTTAGGGGAGTTGGGAAATGGGTGAGATGTTCCGAGAATTATGTGTGAAGTACCAGAACTTGTGTGGAGGCAATCGAGAAACCCTGTAATAGTTTTTTTATCGAGAAACTTTGAGATTTCGGGGAAAAAACGGCAATTATCAATTCATCGTAAGTCAATCGATAAGGCAATCAACTAACGATTAATTAATTAATTGATAGATAATTTGCATCCCTACCTGCGAGCTTTCTTAGGGTCACTCAGGTTCACCAGAGACTGGATGATGGCATGCTTAGACGGGGTCACGTCAGGCCGGAGTGGGAACACACACGCACCTTCAGGAGAGGAGAGGAGAGAGGAGGAGAGAAGAGTGGAGAGGAGAGGAGAGGAGAGGAGAGGAGAAGAGAGGAGAGGAGAGAAAGGGAAGAGAGGAGAGGGGATGTGAGGAGAGGAGAGGAGAGGAGAGGAGAGGAGAGAGGAGAGAAGAGAAGAGGAGAGGAGAGGAGAGGAGAAGAGAGGAGAGGAGAGAAAGGGAAGAGAGGAGAGGGGATGTGAGGAGAGGAGAGGAGAGAAGAGGAGAGAAGAGAAGAGAAGAGAAGAGAAGAGAAGAGAAGTGGAGTGGAGATGACAGGAGAGGAGAGGAGAGCAGAGGAGATGAGCAGAGAGGGGAGGAGAGGAGAGAAGGAGGAGAGGAGAAGAGAGGAGGAGGATGAGGAGAGGTGAGGAGAAGAAAAGAGAAGAGAAGAGAAGAGAAGAGAAGAGAAGAGAAGAGAAGAGAAGAGGAGAGGAGAGGAGAGGAGAGAAGAGGAGAGAAGAGAAGAGAAGAGAAGAGAAGAGAAGAGAAGAGAAGAGAAGTGAAGAGAGAAGATTAGACATTTGTGTTGGACTAGAGGATGGCCTATACACTCCCTTACACCTTTACTGCAGAAATACACTCGCCTCCAAAAGAGTTGTCGCCTACCAATCTGTTTGGAATAACAGCTAATAAACTGACTTTAAATTAATCACTTGGCTTCAGAAGTCACTCATATGAAAGCTACAACCCTCTCGAATGAAAATGAATGTACAAAAATAAATTTCATGCACCAAAGAAAGATTGACCCTTTAATGAACACAGATAGGGCAGATTTTGACAGACAAAAGTTTTGTCGCCTATCGAACATAATGTGAAAATGAGCAGATATGTCACTTCAAAACACTTCAAATACGCAGATCAGGTGTCATACTTAATCACTGAATCACTCATACCATTCCAGAAAATCAACTTTGGCCTTAGGTGTATGTTTAGGGTCATTGTAATCATGGAAAGCAACACAATGAAAATCAATGGAGTTCAATGAGAGA
>NC_085858.1:59002012-59027012 GCF_034702125.1 Engraulis encrasicolus | reverse complement strand
ATCTTGTTGACTTGCCTGTTCCCTCCCAGCCAATAAGGTCGCTTGTTCTTTCCTCGCCACATGAGCCAATAAGATCTTGTCTTCATGTCTGGTGTGTGTCCTCTGCACTGTGTCTATCTCCTGCTCCTCATCCCCCTCTCCCTGTTCTCCTCTGCCAGAGTCCTCTGCATCCCTCCATTCTCTCTTGTCGTTCTCTCTCTCCTCTCTCTCCTCTCTGTCTCTCACTTCTTTCTTGTCCTTCTCTCTCTCCTCTGCATCCCTTGTTTTTCTCTTGTCGTTCTCTCTCTCCTCTGCATCTCTTGTTTCTCTCTTGTCCTTCTCTCTCTGCTCTGCATCCCTCGCTTCTCTCTTGTCCTTCTCTCTCTCCTCTGTGTCCTCTCTTCCTCTTCTCCCGCTGCTATGCTCCTCTGCTTCTGTCGGTTCTCGGTTGGTTCTACCTTCTGTGTGTTCCGTGTGGTTCCGCTCTCTGTGTTCTGTGTGTTCTGTGTGTTCCGTGTGGTTCCGCTGGTACACTCGTACGGTTCTCGTGGGTTCCGTGCCGGGCGGGCAGGGGGAGGTTTTGATTGGTGGAGCCCAGGTGAAGAGGCGGAGCTTGGCTGAGCTGATCTCTTCACTGATTGGCAGAGAGACGTTGAACAGCAGCCTGTGTCTGGACACTCCTCCTTCACACCCCGACGAGGTGATGCCTGCACACACACACAGACACACACGCACACGCACACACACACACACACACACACACACACACACACACACACACACACACACACACACACAAACCATTAGAAATGTAGGCCTACTTCACTTAAAAAAATCAACAAACTGAGCCGTTGAACCTAAAGAACATTATCAGTGTTAAAACATTGTGATGACTGCAGGCCAGTGGCCCACTAGCCTGGTCCTGACCATCCCATAGGCCAGACTACTGTAGTGGAGCCAATCCTTTGGCAGAAGTACGTAGGATGGCTCGCGAGGCTAGTGGCTCACTGGAAATGTGGTGTTTTCTTCCATCCATTATAGCGTCTTGTTATCGCAGCTCGACGTATTGGATGCCCCAGTGTTGACGTACTGCTACTACAGCTCGCGTGGCCCGGGAGTTATAGGAAGTATATCGATCTACATCTCTAGCCATTTTCATCGATGTAGCAAACCAACTGCCCCTAAATTTACAACTCAATATACTCTTAGCGACTTCGGCACATATGTTTTTTTCACACACAGTTACGTAGGTCTTGTAGTGTGTAACTGTGAATGCCATTCGCACGTGGCGTGGTGTGTCTGTGTGTGTGTGTGTGTGTGTGTGTGTTTGTTGCCAGGGCTCTAGAGTGCGACCAATTTGGTCACATATGCGCCCTATTTTTGTGAAAGTGCGACTAAAATAAATTCGGAGGTCGCACCGGTGCGACCAGCCTTTCAGGGGGAAAAATATGCAACCAAAAAATATGGATAATGCAACTCTGAAAGTCTACTTGGCTTCTGTCTGCGCCCCATATCGAGGTTTAAACAAATCAGAATTAAGGAAGGGTGGAGCCTTTATCTGGTTGGCCGTGGTCCAGTGTGTGTGAGCGTGCGTGTGCTGCCAACTGCTGACAACTTTTCGTGAAGTTTAAACCAACAAAATAATCTGAAGATCCGGGCCAATGCTCTGACAAGGAACCAACGCCATGTTCGGTGAATGAACCGGAGAATGTGGCAAACACTGAGCGACAACTCGTAGCCAAAAAGGCGAAAGTATCGGTATTCCTGTCGGGAGAGTGGCTAGGCCAGTTTCCCAGGCAACGATATGACAAGGACGACAACGTGATGCACTGCATATTGCAAAGTGCGGAGATGCGATGGCTGGTAACAGTTCGTTTGCCACTGGCTGCCAAACATCTCGCATTGAAACGTTGAAAAAGCACTCGCATAAATAAAACAGTCGACATGCCGTGATAAAGTGTTCCCTCTCCCCACTGCGGCAGGCAGCCAGCATCAAACAGGACCTCAGAGGAGGCCGCGGTGATAATTAAGTTCAATGTAGCTTACAACATCGAGAGTGAGGAGATTTCATTCACGAAGTTGAAGTCAGAAATAAAATAATTATCCATGAACGACCTACAGCAATGATGTGGCGTGTGCCCAATTTATAGGTGTCATAGCAGACACTTAAAAGCTGGAGACGTCTGTGGAAATAGCAGAGCGCTAATATCCCCCCTAATAGACAGATATTGCGTCATCATTATCTTGCTGAGAGGAAGACCAGTGTGTATATATAGGGCACATGGAGGTGAAGCACCATGCCCAAGTTAAGCATGTAATTTTGACTTTGTGTCAATAATATGCCCATTTTATCTTATTAGGCTACTGAAAGAAAACATGAATACAAATGAATCCAAAATGCAAAAGTAGCCTGTATTGCATCAGGAAAAAATTACTTTTAAAACTATCTTTTTATTTCTTTAAGGAGTGCATTCTGTTGTTAGCCAGTTATTAACCAATGAACATAGAGAGGCAGATATTTATAAAAAAAATAATAATAATAACAAAAACAAAAGGCATTTTAAAAGGATCCCCGGCTATGAAGAATATGGGCTGATAGACCACACTTATTATTTTTGACGAAAATATTTTGTTTAAAAAAAATCATAAAATACTGCCATGCCCTTAAAAACTACATTTTTCGGTGACCAACGGATGTTTTCGCCGCGCAGTGCATTCTGGGGGCGATGACGTAGGGAAGTTGCAGGAGTCTGAAAACTTCGATAGCACACTGCTCTCTTGATTAGCAACTGACGCCGGTTTGGTAGTAAAATGCCACATTGTGCTACTTTCGGATGTAATTTCCAATCGAAAGGCAATAAGGGGAGTGGTGTCACTATATTTATATTTCCAAAGGACAAGAAGGGGAGAAAAGGTGGGAGGATGTCATGGACGGAGTACAGCTAGCTAGCTATATAGCTTCCTAAAAGTGGCGCTGAGCCCAGCATTTTCTCCTCAATGGATTTAGTCGACTTCCACTGATGGAAGACCTCACCGGGAGCGATTGGCTATAAGCCTAAGCTAAAACCAGAGGCTTGCCCGACGATCACCCCCCATACGGAGTCTAAAAAGTCCAGGGAAGCGAGTGAAATGTGCGTTAAAAACGTGACAGATAAGATGCTGTGTGCTCTCCTGAGAAGACAACTATGCTACGGTAACATCAGGCAAATCAGACTCGTCGCCACTCATCACAGAGGAAGACCACCTTACTCCACACCACAGTAAGTGTTGTTAACACTACTTCTATGTGTTGTCAATCCAAAAAATGTATTTGCGGCTACTTGGACGGTTTTACTTAGTTCAAATGCCGCGGTGCAGTGGCCAGCTGATGTGAGAAAAAATGTAACCTATCTCGAAATATCACTAGCATATGTGGCAACGTGCACCGAGTTGGCTACTGAGACTAATGTAGTGGTACGACATGGTTTGAGTCTGAGATCTGTTGTCTATTCACAGTCAGTGTCTACTTTTGGTATTGACTAGTGATTAAAAAAAATTGTTTTAGAGATGTATTTAGTAGCCTACCTTCTGGGTAGGCTACTGGAAATATTGGTTTTATATCTGAATCTAACACAGTACATTCATTTGTGCAGGTAGGAGGGCTTGCACCAACTTCCAAAAACCCAAATTGATGCCTGTCCCGTTATTTTCGGCCATTTCAGGTGAAACATAACCTACAGTCTTTATTTTAAAACCGTTTACCTGGCACCGATGGTGTGTGCGTTTGTGTGTGTCTTTCTCACTCCCTCCTCCATCTTTCTGTCGTATGTTTCTTTTCAGTGATGATGAATCTGAACGTCAGTCTTGAACAGAAACTAGAGCTCTGATGGTGAGTATCAGTTCTCATGTGCTATTGTGCGACCACAATGTGTGTTATTTACTATATTTATGGAAGACAAGTATTGCCAATTTCAATATGCAGTTTTTCTCATGCTACCCTTAACTTGTAAATACATTAACAACATGTAGGCCTACTTTTGTGTGGCCCTTTCTGAGATGATATTCTATTGGGCTTTTTCAAATATCTAAACCAACACAAAATGCCATGTCCTTATTAGAATGCCCAGGATCTTAGAAAAAGGCTGAATGAACACATACTGCATCATTAGGTACTGACAAGTGCAGGGTATCATGATCAGTACAGTTGCATGTTGAAATTGTGCCTTGATTTCATACTTTTGCCATCTTTGAATTCAGTAAGTGCACTGAGTAAAGAGACAAAGGTCTTGGGCAAAGGTCAGTAGGTTCCTAGTGTAAGGGTACGTTGGTTGTGTATGTTGACTCAAAGCCTTCTTTAGCTGATTTGTTAGATCTTACTTGACTTACATACCGGTATGTCTTTTTGTTGACTGGAAGTTGATTACATCAATTAGAACCAAAATGAAGAATATTTGGACAGCTGTGTGTCTACCAAAGTACCTCAAACCTAAATCGTGTCCAATCTATACTGTGATGCACAATATTTTTCAACCGGTTCCATTTTTCTCAATTAAGATTTCATGTTATGTGAGACAGTTGCTTATATTTCACATGTGCAACTTTGCGCGCCATCATCTACAATAACACTTATTGTTGACCATATAATGTAATAGCACTATGTGCATACATCTGGAAATGTGCTCTCGTTCTACAGGATCGGGGTTCCAAGCAGCTGCTGATAGACCATGATGGCTGCACCTCATGACCACCTACATCCTGAAGACAATAAATATGCTTATTGGGCTGTAGTGACAAACATGTACATTTCTTTAGAGGGACACTGTGTGAGATTTTTAGTTGTTTATTTCCAGAATTCATGCTGCCCATTCACTAATGTTACCTTTTTCATGAATACTTACCACCAGCATCAAATTAAGTGTTCATTATGACTGGGAAAATTGCACTTTTCAAACATGAAAAGGGGGATCTTCTCCATTGTCCGCCATTTTGAATTTCCAAAAATGACTGTACTTGGACCATACTCGAAAATATTTGTTAAATACTTAAATATTCATGTTAAAATCAAATTTGGCAATAGGCAGCCCAATTTCAGGAAGCAGCATAGTTGCATTTCATGCACAGTGTCCCTTTAATGTTACTTTTAACTTTGTTGTTGTGAGAATCTTTCTATTCTTGATATAAAAATACAGTGCTGACTCTGTTTTCAGTTTTTTTAAAAAATTGTATTACTAAACAAAGTAAGAATTTGCACTTGACATACTGAAACATGTAAAAAAAACGGAAAAAAAAAACCCCGTAAAACTCTGTGCCTAAACCAATTGAATGTGCAAGCTTTACATCTATTTACAAGTAATGACTTTGTTTAAAAAAGTGAGCTGGTGGGTCCGGACCGCAGCACTTCCTCTCCTGGTCGGCATGTCTGAGCAGTTCCCACAGGTACCCCAGGTGTTCCTGCTGGAGATGGGACACCATGCCTGTTCCGCTACTCTAGCAGGCCATCAAATACCAGACCTGGTCCTCCAGTGTCATCTCCTGCAGAGAGTTACAGGAAATTTAGGTTGATACATACTGCCTAGGCCAGAGGTGGGGAACCTTTTTCTTTCGAAGGGTCCGACCCATGAATTTAGCTTAATTGTATTTCAAATGTATTTTCTAAGATTCCATTACAAAATATGTCATTTCATATCAAGCTGCACAACATTAAAATTACATCGGGGGCCCGATAAAACAACCTGAAGTGCAAACGGCCCTTAAGACATGGGTTGCGTTCCAATATGTGACCTTGTGTCCTCCACTTGTGCTTGTGGCCTCGTACCAGGAAGTGATACGTCATGATGACATCACTGACAACAGCATTATATTTCAATATCTTTCAAAATCACATTTCAAATGTCATTTTATCATTTGCAATTGGGATGGTGAATGAAAAACAGTGCCCCAAAAATTGTTTTGGCAAGGCTGACGGCTGGAAAGTTTGTTTTCTCCACTGAGGAGGGGCCAGGAGGCGAAGCGAGGTCACAAGCACAAGTGGAGGACGCAAGGTCGCATATTGGAAAGCACTCATAGGTTCCCCATCTAAGCTAGACCATTGATATTGGGAAAAGAAAATGTGAAGGAAAACACATTGAATCAGTTGATAAATGAAGGTAATTTGAAGTACTGTAGCACAGGCACTTAATGATACAGAAACTACAGGTAGGCTGATATAAAGTAGCATAGATGCTTGTGATCTTGCTTAGTTATGCTATGTTTATCCGTCTCACTCTGAAAAAATTGTCACTAGCCAAACAAGGGAACATTTTCATACATCTTCCCCTTCATCAAAACTGGGAGAGCAGGGGGGAGAAAGGTCTTTTTCAGAATTATTTTAGTGCAACGTCACAAGTGTATCGGAGTTCCATGGATGTGAAATTTTTGTAAAGTGAACTGCAGTGTAGGCTTAACTGTATGCTAGTTGGAGTGAGGGGAATGTACCTTTGTTTTGGGTCTGGGTGCTGCTGCTCCATAATCTACTCCAGGATATGGGCCCAGTTTGTCTGCTACTTTCTTGACAGATGTCACTGGACCAAGGCGCTGTGAGCAAGGTCAGGGTATTTTCTGGTCACCTGCATAATAAACAGTGTTGGGCAGTTAATGCATTACTGATTGCATGTTGCTGTCTTTTCAAAAGAATCACTTACACTACAATATTACTATATTTAAAATGTAAGGCATTACTTTTGCATTACTTAAGTTACTTTCGCAAAAATAGGCTAACTGTAGGCCTAAATATGGATCTGGCGATTTATTATGGTGTAAATGAATTTCATGAGTCATGACTCTTTCAACTGTCATCCAGGAGGTCTTTTTGGCAGCATGCAGACTAATAACTACCAGGTTCAGGGATATATCTCTTTCTGACCCACCACACTGAATACCACTATATCCAGGTCATTGTAATGCATTGTAACTTAAGTTATTTAGCATTGTAAATAAGTAAATGTTACAGATTTTTACCCTGTAATGCCTTACATTGACATACTGCAAAATAGTAATGCACTACAGTAATTCATTACTTTTGTAATGCGTAGCACTAGCAACTGATAACTGAACACTGATAACAAACATTGACAATTCATACTCAGTGCAAGCTTGCCATCTCGGTAAAATTGCTAACTCTTGGTTAGCCAAGAAAGATTTGATTCTGTCACATAAGGAAAGATGGCAAGCTTACAGTAATTACACCTGTTCCCATTTAATTAGATCATGTGATTGTTTACTGTAGCTTCGTACCCATACAATAACTAGACTATTCAAATAGTCTGACGTTAGCAAGCAGGCTAGCTCATACGTTTTGTAAAGTTAAAGGCATTGGCAACCCTCCAAACATTTCCTACATACCTGAGTAAGTGTCTCCAACAAATAATGGTGGAGATTTGGTTCACAGTCGTCTGCCTTATTAGATAGCCACCACAGGTTTATCTTCGTTGTAATGCTAGCTAGAAGATGGCATCCTCCACTCGTGTTTGGCTTTCGGATACCTGATGAATGTGACACATGGACGTCGACTGGCTAAAGCAAAGAAACCGTCTCTGGCTGAAGGGTGATGATGTTGGCTGCTGACAGTGCACCAACCCACCAATAGATGGCAGTATATCCCCATTTCATATTTTACACACAAAAGCTGTAATGTTTCTCTCAAATTAAAACGGCTGAGCAGATGCCATGCAGCAAGCAAGTGCATGTCGCTGAGCCGTTACCAGAACAAAGGTTCGAAGCCGGCTGGTACAACTTCACGACGTCACTGTCCAGCATCGCGAAAAATGGCGACCTGCGTGTTTAATTATTTTTTAATAATTTTAGAAAACGAAGACATCAACAAGGTTTTCAATAGAATTTTATTATAACTGACACTAATATGTATCTTTTAAGAAATGAAAGTCTAAATAGCCGGGGATCCTTTTAAAACCTTTAAACTGCGATGGAACGTGGTCGGAAATTTGGGTGTACCTAACTTTTGGGCTGGTGCACCCAAGAAAAAAAGTTAGGCGCACCAGTGCAAAAAGTTAGTCTAGAGCCCTGGTTGCATAGGTCTTGTAGTGTGTGTGTGTGTGTGTGTGTGTGTGTGTGTGTGTGTGTGTGTGTGTGTGTGTGTGTGTGTGTGTGTGTACCTTGTAGTGTGTAGCTGCGTATGACGTCCGCGCGTGGCGTGGTGTGTGTGTGTGTTGAGTAGTTCTGGTATATCTGCAGCATGTATTGTGGGGGGGCCACTCTGCCCTCGTCCTCCGGGGGCCTCGACAGGTTCAGCTGACGCAACACCTCCTGCTTCACACTCACCTGCACACACACACACACACACACACACACACACACACACACACACACACAGACACGCACGAACACGCACACACACACACACACACACACACACACACACACACACACACACACACACAGCAGGAATTAACATGCACACACGCACACACACACACACACAACAGGGCTTGACACTAACACCCACAAGCTAGCCAAATGCGGGTGACTTTCGGCGTTAGCTAGTAGACACCGAAGGTTCACTAACCATTCTGGCGGGGCCGTTACTATTCTGATTTTTTTCCTCGGACCGTCTTTGCTACAAAAGCAATACAATGCGATTTCGCGAGCCTACAATACCCATGAAGCACCTGTGTCACGTGTCACCTGTGTCCCACGCACGCCAAGAATCTAAGTGCGATCGAGATACCGCAACGGCTGTATGCGCATTTAGACAGCAATGCATTCTGGCTCAAAAAGTTGCATGATTAGATTTCCTGTCAAACTTCAAAATTCTGGTGATGTTGCGTTGAAGACATGTTAAAACTATCAAACTATCGCGGGATAAATGCGACTGCAGTCAGATCTTGCAACCTCTGCAGTTGCTTATCCCCTTCACCGCTTGTCTGCAGACTGCCTCCGAGGTCACGCGCCCATGAACTGGTTGGTCAACAACTCACTCACGTGTGTATGTGAGTCTTGTCTCACACCTCTACACAAGTTTGCGCAGGTCCCCACTTCAGCTCCTCCTCACTGCCTGTCCCCCCACTGCGCTGTATAATAACACCCACATCGTGACAACAAGTTCTCGCTCACGTGCTTCGTCAATGTTGGCCGACAGCAACAAAGTCGTATGGGGCTAATAGACCTAGTCTTGCAAAGAGGAGTGGCAGTGAGCTACCGGCACATCAGCGTGCGTTTGGAAATGTCTCTGAAAACCTTCACGTGAAAATAAAGTAGCGAAGTTCATCTCAACTGACTTGTTTTGCGATTTGTCATTAGTACAATACTTAGTAGTAGTGGACATTAAAATGCCCTTCCACAACACTGTGCTTGGTGTGTCTGCGTGGTCAATACCATTCCTCAGATCATTAAATCTGTTCTTTCCATAGCATGCATGCATGAACCAGCTAATAGGCCTAACAATTCTAATTATTATAGTCAGGGTCATTTTTCCAAAAAGTTGACACCTGAAGGCAAATCGTGTTAATTTTCGGCATACAACTGATTTAGGGGTATTCAAGGGTGCTGAATCCAAATCTGCCGTATGCCGGACGCAAAAATGTACCGAAATGCCTCAAACGGGCAAAATCCAATATGGCCGCCGCCACCGTGTTAAAATCCTGCAATCACTTTTCTTTTGGACTAAATAAGGTATGAATTTGAAAATAGCACTTATTTTTATGTTTTCAGACATGGGGAAAGCCATTATGTCATCAGATTTAAGCTCAGCTTGGAAGAAAATGCTTATGCCATTGGCTGGCAGCCATTTTAAAAGCAGAGAGCCTCATATTGTCAGCGATTTTTAACATTTTTACTAATCTTTCAAGATTCACAGAAAAAAATGCTCTTTGTCTCTGTGAACACAAATACTACAGAAAACTACACTGAACTGTCTACTTTCACCTGGAAAAAGAAGTTTGTGTCTACCTTTTTCCATTCTTTAGTTATGGGCAGTAGAACATGGGATGACACCACAAAAAAACACTGATTTTTGACCCCAAAATACTGCACTTCTCTCTGCCCATATCTTTAAGGACATATTGTCTTTGATAGTGTTCATGTTTGATGTGCAACATTTTCAGGGGGTTTGAAGGGTGCTTAATGCCAATATGATGTATAAATAAATGTATATTCCCATAGTACATCAAAATGAAGGAATCCAATATGGCCGCCGTCACCAGTCTACAGTGTACGTTTCTTTGATTATACAAGGTAAACTCTTAAGTACATTATGTAGCATTAGGTTTTCATACAGGGAGAATTCATTTCCATACTCAGATTTAAGATAGATATCAAAGGAAATTATTTCAATGTAGTCTGAATGCATGATTGCAACAGGAACATAGGGTGACACCACAAAAAACAATATTTTTTGACCCCAAAATACTGCACTTGTCTCATCTCCCACATTTCCCCAAGTGTCTTTGATAGTGTTCATGTTTGATATGCAGCATTTTCAGGGGTTTTGAAGGGTGCTTAATTCAAATATTCAAATATGCTGTGTATTAGGCTCAAAACCTCTCTAATAGGCCTAAGGCGAGACACTAAAGGTGAATAGGCTAAAAAAAATAACTTGCAGATATCACCATGAAACTTTTCCAGTGGATTACTCATACATATAGGAGAAAAAAATGTATTGGAAGTTTTCTGAAATCTTATATTTAAATATGGTAATTAGGCTATGTTTAATTAATTATGCGCTAATTTGCATATATATTCAAAAGTGTAAAACTTGACATGTGGAAGAGCTAGACTCAAAATTCTTTTTTCATTGTGTTATTACAGCTATTTAAAAGATTTTGTCACAGGGGTTCATGGATATCTCATTTTGTTTCCCAGAAAATCTTTAAAAACTGCCATTAGCCCTGAAAATGTGATTTTTCGCCTCATTTTAAGAGGAAAAGTCCTATAAATCAGGATTAAAATAATATAATAACAAAATCCTGTGACAGAATCTTCCAAATATAGTCAGGAATAGGACTGGAAAGTTTGGTGTATGTCAGTCATACAGAAGTGGAGTTTTAGGCCTTTGAGTGTGAGGAAAACCTCATTTTGAGAAAATGGCCGTTAAAGATTCACAGTAAAAACTGGAGTGTCAATTTTACTCTTTAAGAGTTAAATTTAACCCCCTGTCAGATAACATTTGGTCCCGCTCAAAAATAGTGTAAAATTTACTCTTTGGCCAGTGTAAGATTTTTAGAGTTAATTTTACTCTATTTTGTGTCAAAATTAACAATGAGGTGTGTAAAAATATTTAACACTATAGACAGTGTAAGATTTTCAGAGTTAATCTGACTCTACATTGTGTCGAAATTGACAATGAAATGTGTAAAAACACTGATCTCTTTACACTGCCAGAGTAAAATTATTTCACTACATAGAGTAGTTTCCATTATTGAAATACACTAAATAGTGTATATTTATTTCATTTTATATTAAATTAGTTCACTACATAGAGTAGTTTCCATTATTAAAATACACTACATAGTGTGTATTTATTTCATTTTATATAAAAATTATTTCACTACATAGAGTAGTTTCCATTATTAAAATACACCGCATAGTGTATATTTATTTCATTTTATATAAAATTAGTTCACTACATAGAGTAGTTTCCATTATTAAAATACACCACATAGTGTATATTTATTTCATTTTATATAAAATTAATTCACCACATTGAGTAGTTTCCATTTTTAAAATACACTATATAGTGTACATTATACAACTGAAATAGTATTGCTTTTAACTGCTATAACATAAGAAAATACATACAATCAAAGTACTGTAGCAGCATTTATTTGCCAATAACTCCTCGGAGAAAACAATGTGGTTCAATGTACATAGCGAGTCATTCTCTCCATTCTTGGATAAGGAAGAGCATCAACATGAAAAGCAACAAAATCTTTTTTTCTTTTTGGAAAAGCAACAAAATCTTTGTCCGAGTCACTTCAGAAGCAAATAAATGTTCTTGAACAGCTTCTGTAAATAAAGGTATGGTGAGCAGCACCTTTTTGTCCTGTATGATCACAACTGAAAGACACACTCTTTTGCATGCTCATGAATTTTCTGGACAATATCTTCCAAAAGTAGTCACAACAGAAATGACAGAGGCACAATTATTTACAAGGTGCTGTGAGGATAATGCTGGCTCTGACTCAACTTCTGCCCCATATGGCTGTTCTGCTGGATTTGCATTACCACTACCCCAAATACTTTGACAGTGTGGTGATTCAACATCAGCAATAACACACACACTATTCACATGGCACTTGCTCACTTGACCGCCCCCCCACCACCCCCAAAAAAACAACAACAAATATTGAACAAACATGAGCATCCAACTTGGCCACATTGAAGATAAAGAGTCCTTCCCGTACAGAGCCCATGTAATAATATGAGATGCCTTCCAAGATTGTTCGTTTACTCCACCAAGATCATTTAGAAAGCACTAAATTGTTTAAGGTGATACTGTCCCATTTTTGGAAATTATTTTACATTATTTTACACCTCCCCTTGAGTTCAATAATAGGGTTTTACCGTTCTCCTTTACTTTCAACTGTTCTCTGGGTATGGCAGTGCAAACTTTACCTCCAAGCGAGCAGTTAACATTGAGTCCTATGAGACCAGATGGTGGCTAACTGGTGTCATAGGACTCACTGTTAACTGCTAGCTGTCAATTTTTTTCTTTCAGAAATCTGAGCTATTGTAATGGGGGCAGCTTTTGTTTACTTTTTAAAAATTCTTGACATAGGCCTACTACAAATATTTTCTCAAGAGGTATCACTGTTTGCTAGTTGTCTGCTGATGTTGCATAACCTTTTTAATGTTTTTGGGAATAAATCAAGATGGGTTTTTTTTAAATGTAAACAAACACCTGCCCCCATTACAATGACCAGGATCTCAGAAAAGGCTGGAAAAAAAT
This sequence comes from Engraulis encrasicolus, assembly GCF_034702125.1. Lineage (NCBI taxonomy): Eukaryota > Metazoa > Chordata > Actinopteri > Clupeiformes > Engraulidae > Engraulis > Engraulis encrasicolus. The sequence goes on along the minus strand of NC_085858.1, from coordinate 59,014,114 downwards.
CTCAGGTACTGACAATTCCAGGGTAGTGTGAGCATTACAGCTGCATGTTGATAGTGGCTTAAGTTATCCTTTGAGTCTAACGCACCATTCTAGCTCGTAACTCTGCAATTCTTGGCGTTTCCTTAGTTTTCCCTACATCAATGTTGTAAATGGAAGTTTGGAGAAAAGTGAAAAAGTTGTTCAAGGCAGGACTGTAAGATGTACCAAAGACAAAGTGGGCCTTGAAGAGTTCATCCAGGGCTCCGACTGAGGTGGTGCCTTGGCATGGAAGTGCGTGCTTGTCGATGGCAATGAAGAAGGAGTGAATGCTGCTTTTTTGTGGTCCCTGTGCAAGGAGGTAGGGCTGACGGCTTTCAGTGATGTTGTCTAGATGCTGCTGCAGGCTTGTTCCCGTCTGTGACAAAACACATTCAATAACACAATTTATTAGAACAATAACATGACATCACTCTCTATTCAATCTCTATTTTTATCTATCTTATATATACTTTTTTAACCTCCCGGTCCTGTGTTGTATGTATGCTGTCTGCTGTTTTTGCACAGTCTGTATGTTACTGCTGCAACAAATGAATTTCCCATGGCGGGATAATAAAGGGCATACTATACTATACTATACTCCCCAACTATAAATGGTGTGTGTTTGTGTGTGTGTGTGTGTGTGTGCCGGGGGGACGGTGGTGGTCTAGTCTGGTCTAAGGAAAGGCTTCATGTATGGGGTATGAAGTGTTGTTGGAGTGGAGGGGTGGTGGGAGGACTTGATTCATTGTTAAATATAATTCTAGTGTACCTTTTGGAATTTGATGAGGTGATCCACTGCATTAGATGCTGATATCTTCCCTGGCTTCTTGCGTCCCTGTGCTGATGGCGGTAGCAGATGTAGCAGCAGTATGATGGCAGACGTATCACTGTCCCAGCCTTAAGTCAAACAAGCATCATGTTAACATTCAGCCATACTTTTCCACCGTCCTCAATATATTTAGCAACATGCTTCTCCACATTCAAAGACTTACCATTTTCAACTTCAGTGGATGTCTCAGCATTGTGCATCAAATCAAGAAGGTCTGTGGAGGGGACCAGTCCATGGCTTTTCCTTAATGACTCTTGCCCTGAAAGTGGTAGGCCATCGCTCCAGGAATTTATTGGCAGTCTGCTCGCCAAACATCAGTCTGAAATCCTGCTCTACCTGTAATTTGAAAAGGAAAAAAAGACGAAATGGAGGACAACTGAAGTCAGTACCTTGTGCAACATTTTACAATAGGCCTCACTCTTCAATCAAGTCAAGTCAAGTCGTCTTTATTGTCGATTTCTTTACATTACTGGTCATACAAAGAATTTGAAATAACATTTCTTACTTTCCCATGCAGACATAGACGTAGACTTTAGGTGTGGACATAGACAATTTGACATAGACAATGAGACATAGACAATACGCATACATTACACCTAGAGTATCTAAAAAATACCATTACAGACATATAATGAATGTAGAACTCGAAGTCTTACCAGTCCTGGTGTGTCCAGGAACCGTGGAAAAACTGAGAAGACCTCTGCAGATTTGTCATGGTCATTGACCATTGCTTGGCGATAACTGAAGGTGGTTTTCATTTTTTCACGGATGGTTTCCTCATCAGCAGAATGTCTCAACACAGCGATAGCGGATTCCACTTCCTCATCAGTCAGGACTTCGGCAGTAAAGGGTGTAGTACGTCCATGGCCTGGCCCACCCACTTTAAAACAAAACAATTTTGTTGTTAATGTTTAGAACTGCACAGTTGTATATCTTCCTTTAAACACACTTCATAGGTTGACCATTCACCCACATTATAAATGTTACCTTTAGGAGATTTAACTGCTGGAACTCTTTCCTCAGAAGCCTTTCATTGTCTTCAACCGCCATGCAATGTATCCTGAACCACTTTCCGGATCGTAGTAGTGTTCCTATGTATAATATACAGTATGCACAGTATAATGTACACTCATACGGTAACACTTTATTTTAGTGTTACATCTATTAGCACTAGCACATACAATGTTAATGCCTGTATACTGTATAAGTAACTTGTAAGGCAAGTACTAAGCAAAATCAAACATTTGTTAGGCATGTGTTTGCAAATGTCTTGTTCATGCACAATTAGGGATTTATTACCAATATAACCTTAGTAAGGACCTAACAAATGTTTGATTTTGCTTAGTACATGCCTTAAAAGTTACTTATACCGGCATTAACATTGTATGTATTCGTGGTTATAGATGTAACACTAAAATAAAGCGTTACCATTCAAACAAGCAACAGTTTGAAGGGGTGATATATTGTAAAACCTTTACTTACATAGCCATTCTGTGAGTATGGGTCTTCAAGATATGGAAACAGAGCAATAATCCCCTGTGCATACATCACTTTCACACTCCGCGGCGGCGAGGTCCTGGTGTATTCAATAAACAACATTATTAGAGGACACTGAACACCATAATCGAAACAATAATTGCAATGATGTTTAACTGTCTCATGATAACACATTTGACCTATACTTACCCATGTGTTTCCGTCATTTCTGCAGCAAGTATGTTGATGAGCCGTCTTCTGGTTGAATCTGTGATTGATTTTGTTTTCGCATACTCCTCGATGATACGGTCACCTCCAGGCTTTGTAGTCAGGATTTTTTCAATCAGCTAAAAGATAACATATGCAGCAATGTAAGTACAAGAGAGTCCTTGTGCACAACCCTTCAGCAATGCAGGTGCAGGTGTGAGACAGGAGGAGGTGAATCAATGAACAAAAGTCAAGAGACACCGCACACTGCTTACTTTTCTTTACTTTACTTTATTTTTTACAGCGAACAACGCGTTTCGCCCAATGCGTCATCAGGTTCGCTCTATGGCTCTATAGAGCGAACCTGATGACGCATTGGGCGAAACGCGTTGTTCGCTCTAAAAAATAAAGTAAAGTAAAGAAAAGTAAGCAGTGTGCGGTGTCTCTTGACTTTTGTTCATATATGCAGCAATGTATTTTGAAAAACTGTTGGTAATTCTGAAACAAACAAGATACATACACGATGTGCAAATTAAACCCCCTATATCCACCCACACCCACAAACTCACAGTTTTTGCTTCATAGTTGATGCGGCAAGGCCTTTTAGGTTGACTGCCTTGGGCTGCAACGGGTTCCTCAGCTGGCTCAAGGGGTTCCTCAGCTGGCTCAAGCAGGGAGAAGTTGAGGATCACTGTGTCGTCAGATGCAGTAGACCCTGGAGATGATGTGAACTGAGGGTTACCTGAGCATTGGAAAATATTAACACAATTACATTACATTACATTTAGCTGACGCCTTTTAACAGAGCGACCTACAAGGAGGAAATTCAAGCAAGTACAGAGTAAGGGGTTGGCACAGAGTACAGCAGTATACAAGTAATTAGTAGCAAAATTTAGATAATAAACAAAGATATCTAGGTGCAGTGTACAGTTGCAACAGCATTGTCCAACACATGGTCAAATAAAATGTAGCAAAAAAATAATAAGATACATAAAAAAAGTGTTAAACAATGGCTTCTAAGCAGTGGCTTACATAGTTCAACACTTCCACCTAAATGATGTATGTGTAAATCATATGCAAGTAGGCAACACTTACCAGGTGCTCCATTGGCCAATGAAACTAGGAAAGGTCCATGGAACTCTTTTACGAGCTCCTCAAAAACCTCGGCGTCTACCTCTGTGTTAGACTGGTCATAAACTTTGAGGTCCAACCATCTGTCTTCGGGGATGTTGAACTTCAAACTCACTGGAGTAAAAAATAAACAGTGCACAAAATGATCTGATGAGAAATAATTGCAGTATGTCACCACTTTAAGTTACATTAAGCTACATTAAGATAGGCCTACTTTCAATTCAAATTAGGCGACTAACCTTCTCTCAAGAAATCATCAAACGTCAGTTCAAGCATCTTTATGTACTTCTGCACTCCACCAAATGAGACACGCAACAGCATTTTCTGTTAAATTTGAGAAAGTTGAGAAACTGTTAATTCCCGTCAACATATTCACACATTAACACACTCACACAGTTGGATCAGGAACACTAACAAGCTGGTTTGTAGGATACCTGTATGGGAGGCACTGATCAGAACATGAAACACAGTCATCCTTTTCCATGTCCTTATGAACTTCTTAAAGCCAACTAAGTTGCCTCAACACTACACATCCACATAACATCTGTTAAATAGATGATTGCATATAATTCTTCAGCAAAACATGGGAAAACAGGTAAATTGCTCCTAATTGCAGTATCCAATCACGAGGCCTCTCTCTCTCCCCCTCTCTCTCTCGCTCGCTCACACACACACACCCACATACACCCACACACACACACACACACACACCTTCCCCATCACACTCTGTCCTCGGTTCACCCATTTGCGCTGGCCTTCAGCTGCACCGGTGTTCTAAACAAAACAGCCGTCAGGTCACACACACATACACACGACAGAGCGAGCCTGCCAGCGCGCGTACACACACAACACCCTTTCCACACTCATATCCCCTTCCTCGTCCATTAATTGGATTGCATTTACCAAACTTGCAAAAAATAAAGGCTAGTCAGCAGATGACTCTCAACTACTACAACTTTCAAAGCAACTGAAACGCGTCGACAACAATACATCCTTTCCTCTTCCACTCACACTTCTTCCTCTGTTGAGCTGCACTGACGAAAGCTGCACCGGCTAAGCGAAACGCTAGAACTCGGTGGTTCTCAACTACAGCATGAGTCAAAAAACACCAGAGTTGACACCAAACCCATATTTAACGCATGTGTATGATTACCGGCATCGAAGACTTGGCAAGCCATGCAGGGACTAGTTCTAGATGTAGCTATATTACGTGACGAATCAACAATCACTTTTATATACTACACGTGTGTCCACGCATGCCCAAACAGAACATTCCTGGTATCAAGCATCAACCACGAGCGGGCAATGTTTAGCGTGCTAATCTATGTGGTGGACGAGTAGATGAATCTCTCAAATCTACAACTTACCATAAAACTGAGCAACGGTTCCCAACACTAACATATTCTTAATGTTAACATCGAGCATTTCTGGTTTCAGAGCCACAAATTAAGCACAAGCACATCACCTTGCAAAACATTGGGCACGTTCTGAAGTGAACTTTTGAACCGTTGCAATGCTAATGCCATTGGGGGAAACCCATACAATCTGGAAAACCACGTTGTCAAGCTAGCTAGCTTAGCACTACATTTTGGTAGGGTAACCCAAACTCAGCAAACAAGAGAAAACTTCAACACTCACCACACCACACGGCGTCAGCATGCAAGCAAATGCAGTCGGATCTTGTTTTCATTTAAAACAACTATTCATCAGCCTACTTCTAAAAGCTATGTAGCCTAGTATTGCAGTCGAATGCATCAGTGAAAAATACTAATTGGCTAGCCTACATATAGGCCTATGCATGCCTAATTTAACCTAACACACATACAGTAGTCTATCATCAGCATCAGTGTATTGAAAAATGTTGGTCATAAACAGCAAAAACTCGATAAATATTCAAATCCACTTACCACGCAGGGAGAGAAACGACTTCCAACATGCCATGCCAGCTCCAGCTCCGGTTCTAGAATTTTCGCGGGGAATCATCACCCTGCAGAGTTATTTTGTCTGAGGAGTTACTCTGCCTATTGTTATAACCTCTCTATCAAGAGAAAAATAGATTTACACTGAAATGTTGACACTCACTTTTTTACTCTCACTTTTGACACTACCATTTGGACGAGTTTACTCTGCCTATTGTTATAACTACTCTATTCAGAGGAAAATGCGTTTACACTGCAATATTGACACTCCATTTTTTACTGTGTTTGTATGGCAAAAATCCATAGATTTCTGGTAAAAGCCACAACGTACATAAAAAAATGGCATTAGGATGAATGTAGGATGAATATATGCATGTATTACACTAAAACTGATAACTCTATTGCATTTAAAACAGGTGAATATTTTTATTTTATCATTAATGGTATCAACATGGCATGTACAGTGCCATCATCAGTGATCTGGCTTTCGAGGTTGCAATCTTGTACCCCCTTTTCTTCCAGCCATTCACTACACCAATTTTGGAGTGAAATCACCTATATCTAGGCCATATTTGTGCACTTGAAGCATACTATTTCACTTACCAACTGGTGAAGTGAATGGCTGGTCCTCCAATTTGCATATAGCCTACCAATATGTTAGAATAGGCCCTAACAGGCCTCAGAAACTGCCAGGTTAAAAATCACAAACTGTGGAGTAGGTCCATGGATGTTATAGCATCAGAGGTTCATTTTGACCTCTCTAAACATGTATTACTGGCCATAATATTTCCAAAAGATCACACAAAAGGGTCCTTAATATTGAGAATGAATAGGCTGAAATTGAATATAGCTCATCTACTTGACAGAACAGCTATAGGCCTATCGCTACAATAGCCGCACAGTCTGGTATAGGCCTACTTATTTGTGACAGCAAGGAGTTATAAACCATGTTAATTTTTAATCATGATTAGGCCTATGGTTTTAGTAGGCCTATAGGCCCTAGGCCTAATTATTATTTAGTTTTTGGTTATGTTAAGGTTGGCTTATGCTTCGGCCTATGGACAGAACAGAGCAGAATTTTTCCTTCTAGGCTACCCTTAAAGACAGGATTATTTTACTATACTTGTAATGGTGTAATGGTCTCTATTTGCTAGATGCCAGTGATTGGCAACAGCCCACATGATAGGCTACAACTAAATTGGGACACTTCTCTGTTTGTTCATGAAAGGGCCTTCTCTGCCTGTGCACACCACTGGGCCAATGAATAAAGCTCTACTTTTGTTTGTTTCTTTGTTTTTACTTCACTTAAAATATATAGCAGGGTATATTTTATTGCCCATGCTTAATTTTTTTCATATATCCACTGTAGGCTACTGACTTTGGGAAGTGAGCATGTTGCAGGATGACAAGCAGCCTCTCTGCTTTGCAATGCGTGGTGGTCAACTACCTCATCCAAAGATAGTCTGTTTACACAAGCCCCTTTCCATAATGTTGAAGGAAGTAATCTTTTCTGTGCCAATGGAGTCAATTATAGACTAATAATCAATATCCATCAACTTAAGAAATACTGGTCTATTGGAAGAAAAATATCACAGAGTTAGTCGCCAGGCTGGTTTCACCTCGGAACAACCTCGGCATGTTTACCTGTGCACTTCACTCGAAAACAAGATACAAGAGTGGTTATTAGGCTATGTGAGTCAATTGTGAGCTACATCGCACAACACGTTAAATAAACAGTACAATGAGTACCAATTCGTTGATTATTCAATTCAAACGCGCACTGACAGAGATTTCGTTGTGGTGCAAGGAGAGGGTAACCTAACTGTAGGCAACGCATTGCAAACGCGAGCCCAACGAATGCCGACAACGTACCGAATAATTCACTTTAAAACATATATTGTCGTTTGCTTTATTGTTTCTCCGTGCTTTCTGTTACATGTAAGCACGGGCTCTTGTAATTCCAATTCGTCTTGAAGAAGTGGAGACACGAAGTGCTCCGTTGGATAGTCCTCACTCCAAAATAATCCACTGCAGCCGAGAGTGACACGTGACTGATTAGAACCAATCACAGTGCCGAATCTCCCATTCCGGCCAATCGGATTTCGTTTCAACCTTCTCTTCCTGATTTTTTCGCCTTGTCTAAATCAATGATTGGTGGTTGACACAGCGGAAATATCCTTATTTGGAATACATGACTATATGCGGGAAGACTCAAGCTTTCCAACGAGACCTCGGAAGGCATATAAAACCCAACGGTTGCAAATAAACACTGTGCGTAACAAGAGGAAAAACACGACAAATCAAGCTAAAAATCACAAGCGCAAGTCTACCAAATGTAATAAAATAACTATCTAATACTGTTTTTTAGACGTTTTCTTCACACCAGTGTGAAAGACAACAAGTTAAGGATGCAAACTAGCCCAAAATCTCAGATTTGACCAGGGCATGAAAAAACGATGATTTCACCTGCCGTGTCTCGCCTCGAATATGGACGCCATCACCAGACAAGATGGACTCTTAATTACATTGTAGCTATAGGTTGTCATACATGGAGAATTCATCTCCATACTCAGATTTAAGATTAGAATCAAATGACTTGATATCATAGGTTGAATTCATATTTACAGGTGACAGTTGACTTTCATGTCAATAAGCTGTTCTTTTGAATGAAAATGTTTTCTCTACTTCCACTTTTATTTTAATGCTTATTATAACATGATGCAATATGTCCACCTCAATCCACCTCTTCCATTATGAGACAAATTTACACACATAAGTCTGAATGTGCCTAAATATAATATGCACATCTACATTTTGTGCAGTAGGAATTCATTGTTTGCTGATTTTATTGCGGTGCTTACATTATATCTTTGGATGGTGGAAAGGTGAAACGTGGATCAAAACAGTTCATGTTATTGTGAGGAATTTACTTGATATATGTTAACTCCTTCCCAACCATTAGGCCTATCAACCTCCTCCTCTCCAGTGATTTGGCACACAATATCATGCACTGCATGGCACTTTTGCTGCAAATGCAACAAAAGCAAAGTATGGCGTTTTGCAATGATCAGTCCTATCTAATTCAGATGTCACATGGTTACATAAAATACCCCACATTATCAAATCTCTATATTGAGTCAGGCCCACATACCCCTTCCTATCCTCCTGCCAGTCACCGAAGTGGGATGGGTGGTATTGAACAGGGCTTTAGTCCCACTGCTCCTGTATCTGCCACTTATACATGGGTTCTCATTGTTTATTAACACAATGTTATGAAGACGGGCAAGACACTGGCAGCCAACCACGTGAGCTAATTTTTTTTGACAGACAGCGGTTTCCAACAATCAGAGGCTGAGTTGTGCGCGGCTAGGTTCGCAGTCAGGTTATAAACAAAATTTAGAACCAATGTATTCTCAAGGCACACAAAGACATCACAACTTGTGCTTGCCTCATCCAACACTGCATCTGCAAGAAGTGGCATGGAGTACATGGAGTCAAGCAGTTGCTGCAATTCAGCAACTCCAGGAGGGGTGATTAGGAATAGGTTAACTTAGTATACCAAGTAAACAATTTTGGTTAGAGTAGAGGAGGGTGACTGTATGTGCATATATATTTGGTATATATATAAACTGGTATCAGAAGTAGTGTGGAGTCAAGTCTCTTGGCGGAAATACGTAGGATGGTGCGCAAGGCTAATAGAAATGGGCACCCTCGTCTTTCTCACAGCACATGAACACAATATTCAAAAAAGGACATTCCAAGTCAGCAAGGACATTCTGATGTTTGATACCTCCTCCTCGTATAACTTAACCCATTGTGTCCTGGAAACACATATAGGTTTTTCAGGATCTTGAGATTTTAGCTGTTTTATTAACTATGTGGGTATGTTAGAGCTGAATGAACACATTACAATGCAAGGGGAGGGTATTGTATTGCTTTTAAATGTAACTCATTTCATGTTTGTATGTGCTTCGGAGGCTGAGACATTGCGGATTTAATAGGAAGAGGGCACCCTTTCCCAAAAAGGGCTTAGGACAAAATGGGTTAATTAGCAGTCCATTTTTGAATAGTGTGTTCATGTGCTGTGAGAAAGACAGGGAAGTGCCCATTTCTGTGCCTCGGCACCTTAAAACTACCACTTGCTCTTCTGCCTGCCATTGGCTCTCTCTCTCTCCAGCTGAGCACCGTTATTGATACACTGCAGATGTACATTCCAGTATATTTTAACTAGGCCAATTTAAAGTCTATACTTGCACAATTCTACCAACAGAAGATAACAGACAGACTCTCTTTTCCTCCTGCTCCCCTGTTCAGCAGGGCTGGATCCCCACATGGCTGCATGCTGAGCCCCCATCTAAAGTCTATCTGTCCATGACTGCAGCATGACCAGCAAAAGGGACTGAAGGTGGCAGCCTGGTGTACAGAGACCGAGACAAATTTCTCTAACTCTGAATAAAAAGAAAACCAAAGAGATCATAGCATAGACCTAGCCCTCTCTGAACTTCCCACTGTCACAGAGCTAAAACATTGTCTTGGACATTATCCTGGTTCTGAGTTCTTGGGTCTGTACAGATGTATCATTGGCACTACAGATGTATCATCAAAGTAAGGACCAAAGACTAAAACCACATTTCACACACATGGACTGTCTGACTGTTCATTACAATCTCTTGTTCCCCTGATCTCCTTCCATCCTCCGGTTGTTGTGCAATAATTGATACAGTGCAATGTGTTGAGCTGAATTTTTGCCGTACGACAGAACAAAGGCCAGCCTTGTAATTAATGGTTATAATTGTCACAGAGTGGCCATCTCAGTTGAAATATGTACATTAAGCAAGACAATCTATGCAATAACTTTGGATGACTGATGTGCAATACCAGCCTGAGTATGTCCTTTATGTATATATTCACACACACACACACACACACACACACACACACACACACACACACACACACACACACACACACACACACACACACACGCACACACACACACACACACACACACACACACACACACACAATGCCACTCCCTTATCTGTACACTCTATTCTATTCTATTCTATTCTATATATTATTCACATCAGTCTGCCTCTTGATCCCCTTTATAGGCCTAGATATACAGTGATCTGAGCACAGCAATTAAACCGGCAAACATGAAGTAATTCCCATTGTACAAAGGATAATATTAGAAAATATTCGATTTAGGGACTTTCAGACTCTTGTGTGCATTTATTTTTTATGGGTGAAGAGGTGTGGAAACATTGTGAGGTGGTTTGAGGTGGAAACATTTTTCATGGTATAATGCATTAAAAGTGTAATTGAAATAGGGAGAGATTTAAATACAAATGGTCAATTTATGGAAAAGGTACTGTAATCTCCTGTTGCAAACATGAATTCAGTCTACACTGAAATAATTTCCTTTGATATCTATCTTAAATCTGAGTATGGAAATTAATTCTCCTTGTATGAAAACCTGATGCTACATAATGTACTTAAGAGTTTACCTTGTGTAATCAAAGAAACGTACACTGTAGACTGGTGACGGCGGCCATATTGGATTCCTTCATTTTGATGTACTATGGGAATTAAAGGCATTAAGCACCCTTCAAACCCCCTGAAAATGTTGTATATCAAACATGAACACTATCAAAGACAATATGTCCTTAAAGCAAAAATATGGGCAGTGAGAAGTGCAGTATTTTGGGGTCAAAAATCTGTGCTTTTTGTGGGGTCATCCCATGTTCTACTGCCCATAACTAAAGAATGGAAAAAGGTAGACACAAACTTCTTTTTTCAGGTGAAAGTAGACAGTTCAGTGCAGTTTTCTGTAGTATTTGTGTTCACAGAGACAAAGAGCATTTTTTCTGTGGATCTTGAAAGATTAGTAAAAATGTTAAAAATCGTTGACAATATGAGGCTCTCTGCTTTTAAAATGGCTGCCAGCCAATGACATAAGCATTTTCCTCCAATCTGAGCTTAAATCTGATGACATAATGGCTTTCCCCATGTCTGAAAACATAAAAATAAGTGCTATTTTCAAATTCATACCTTATTTAGTCCAAAAGAAAAGTGATTGCAGGATTTTAACACTGTGGTGGCGGCCATATTGGATTTTGCCCGTTTTGAGGCATTTCGGTACATTTTTGCGTCCGGCATACGGCAGATTTGGATTCAGCACCCTTGAATACCCCTAAATCAGTTGTATGCCGAAAATTAACATGATTTGCCTTCAGGACCTTAAATAAGCACCTTTTCAGAAATCCTGACTAGACTATTAGGCCCTATAGCACATTATATTATATTATATTATATTTTGTTACTTTACGTTACGTTGCGTTGCGTTACGTTACGTTACGTTACGTTACGTTACGTTATGTTACATTACATTACTACAGCCTATTATATAATTAATTAAAGCTGCTATGATGGTTAAGAAAATTATGGCTAGTGAAAAGGCCCAATGGCTAGAGAGTCAGGAAAACCACTAGCCAAAATGTCTGGTAATTAAAAAAGTTA